>NW_007245919.1:0-17362 GCF_000164805.1 Carlito syrichta
AGTCACTCATCTCTTGAAAGGTTTTGTTCTCTCTTTTTTAGCTTATTTTCTGTGTTTTTAAGAGTTTGGGTTATTTCTATATTTTGGTCCTCAAGTTCTGAGATTCTTTCTTCTGCTTGGGTAATTCTGCTTTCCATGCTTATCAATTTGTTATTTATTTCATTCACAGTATACTTTATTACTGTTATCTCAGATATCAGCTCCTTCCTAGTTTCTTCTTGTGTCTCCTCAATTCTTTTTAATCTCTCCATTATTGTTTTGATATCTACATTTGCATTTTGAGATCCTTCATTCTGGGGACTTTTCATTGTTTGTATTCCAAAGTCAGTTTTCTCAGTGTCTGCTCTCCCAGGCGTCTGGGAGAGACCCATACTCTTCTTTTGGTTTTTCTTCATTTCTGTAGATTTTTCTCCCTTTACCCCTTTCCCTACCCCTCTTCAATTCTGTTTTTGAGGGAAGGTGTGGTTGCTTTTATTTCTCTTCTGCAATGACCTGTTCTTCCTTATGAGGGTCTTCTGGTTTTGTTCACTTTTCCCTCTGCTTTACAGTCTGTCTATTCAGCAGTTTGCAGTCTTGGTCCGTTCAGAGAATCTCACCAGTTCACCTATGCCGTCGCCATCTTGAGTTTGTAGTTTTCTTGTGATGTCATTGATGTTGGTATTCTGGTAATACTAGGCTTATAGATTAAGTTGAAAAGTATTTGTCTTTTTTTTCTTTTGTAAGAATTTGTGAAGAATTGGTGTTACTTCTTTAAATGTTTGACAGAATTCACCAGTTAAAACCACAAAGGCCTAAGCTTTTCTTTGCAAAATTTTTTTTGATTGCTAATTTAATTTTTTAGTTGTTATAGGTAGATTCTAATGTTTTATTTCTCTTGAGTCAGTTTTAGAACATTGTGTCTTTCTAGAAATTTGTCCATTTCATCCTGTTCTTTAATTTGTTGATGTACAATTCAGAATAATTTTCTTCAATTCTCCTTATTTTTGTAAACTAGACAGTAATGTTCCCTCTTTTACTCCTGTTTTAAGTAATTTGAACCTTCCTTTTTTTTTATTAGTCTAGCTAGAGTTTTGACATTTTCTTTTATTTTCTATTTCATCAATCTATATATTCTTATGTCGGGACAACATTGTCTTAGTCACTGTAGCTTTGTAGTAAGTTAGTGAGTTTTTAGAATCACAAGATTTATAAGACAACTTGTTATTGTTTTGTTGTCTACTATTTTTCTTTTCTCAATTTCATTTATTTCTGCTCTAATCTTTATTTCCTTACTTTTGTTTGCCTTCCACTGCTTTTGCTAATTATTTAAAGATATGAGTTCAGGGACTTTATCTGAGATTTTTTTTCTTTTAAAATATATTCATTTATCTATTTCTCTCTAAGCAGCATTTTAGCTGTATTCCATAAGTTTTAATATGTTAATTTTCAGTTTCATTCATCTATCAGTTTTTCTAATTTTCCTAGCAATTCATTATTTGACTGATTTGTTATTTAGGAGTACGTTGTTTAATTTCCACATATTTGTAACTTTCCAAAATTTATTTATGTTATTCATTTCCAACTTCATTCCATTGTGCTTAGAGAACATACCTTGTATGATTTTAATTCATGCATCTTTTGAGACTTGTTTTGTGGCCTAACATATGATTTAAGCTAAAAAATATTATGCAAACTGAGACATTTATTAAGATCAGTTATTATATAGTGCGGTTCAAGTCTTACTTTTCCTCTTTGATTTTTGTACTGTTATTGAAAGATGCAAGGCACTAAATTCCCCAACTATTTTTTTTGTCTATGTCTCTCTTCAATTCTGTCAGTTTTTATTTCCTGTATTTTGAGGCTTTGTTTTTAGGTGCATATATATTACTATTTTTTAAATATGTTTCAGATTAAATGACGACTTAACCATTATAAAATATCCTTCTTTGCTTCTAGTAACAATTTTTGATCGTAAAGTAATGTTTTGATATTAGTATAAATAACCACTCTAGTTTTTCTTTGGTTATTGTTTGTATAGTAGATCATTTTTTATCTTTTTCTTTCAATCTATTTGATTTTTTGACTCTAAACTGTGTCTCTCATGGATAGGATATAGTTAGATCATGTCACTTTAGTCCCTCTACCAATATGTATTTTGATTGGAGTATTTCAAGCATTCATAGTGAACGCAATTATTGATTAGGTAGGATTTACATCTGCCATTTTAATTTTTTTTTTCTGTATGTTTAATGTCCTTTTTTGTTTTGCATTACTCCATTTTATTAAATAGGTATTTTCCACATACCATCTTAATTCCTTAATTTTATTTACTATTTTTAGTTTTTCAAAAATCGTCTTCTTGTAGATTGCAATTAACATCTTAACTTATAACACCATATTTCAGTTAATATAACTTAATTTTAATAAAATATAACAATTTTTGTTTTATGTTACTTCATTGTCTCCCTGTCCTTTGGGGTATTATTTTCATTTGTATTATACTTTAAACATTATAAACATATCAAAATAGTTCTATATATTGCCTTAGGAAATTGTCTGCTAAATTAGAAGAAAATATTTACAAGCAAAAATATATTTATACTTTTAAAAACTGATATCGTTTCCTTTACCAGTGTATTTTTTCTTCATTTGAATTTGATTTATTTAGTGTCCTTTTATTTCAACCTGACACTCTCCCTTTAGTATTTATTGTAGGACAGGTCCTCTAGCATTCATTCTCTTAGTTTTTGTTTGCCTGCAGATGTCTTAATTTCTTCTTCATTTTTGAAGGCTAGCTTTGCTGCACATAGAGTTTTTGTCTGAGAGTCTTATTTCACTACTTTGCCTCTCATCCCTTTGCCTTATGGGCTTCCTGGCATCTGATGAGAAACAAGCTGTTAATGTTATTAAAGTTACTTTTACATGATAAGACCCCCCCCTTTTTTTCTGTTTTCAAAATTCTCCCTTTGTCTTTTGGACAGTTTTATTATGATGGGCTTTGGTGTAAATTTCTTGGGACTTTTTGAGCTTCTTATTGTGCAGACTAACACTTTAAGATCAAACATGGAAAGTTATCAGTCATTATAATTCTCATATATTATTTTTTTTAACTTTTCTTCTTATTTTAGAATTCTCAATATGCATTTATTGAGATATTTGTTTGGTCCCTTAAGTTTCTGAGACTCTGTTCATATTTCTTTATTTTTTGTTTTTGCTTTTTTTGGGGGGGTTCTCAACTTGCATAATCTTACTTGATGTATCTTTAAGTTAATTTGTTCTTTTTTCTGCCACTTTAAATTTGCTGTCAAGCTCCTCTAGTGAATGTTTTATTTCTTTTTACTTTTTAACTACAAAATTTCTATTTTTAAAATTATTTCTATTCTTTTATTGATAGTTTATATTTATGAGACATCATTCTCAATCATTTATTTTTCAGACATGATTTTCTTTAGTTCTTTTAACATATTTATAATAGCCAATTTGAAATCTTTGTTTAGCAACTCCAGTGTCTGAATTTCATTATGGAAAGTTTCTCTTGATTATATTTTTCCTTGGTGTATAGTCGTACACACTATTTCTTTGAATGTGTTATAAATTTTTGGTAGGAAACTGGTCATTTTAAATAACATGAAATCTCTCCACTGCTATTTTTTCTGCTGTTGTTGCTGCTGTTGCTGGTCTGTTTTCATTGTCGTGCATGTCTACTAAAATCTCTTCTCAGTCAACTTCCTGGCCAACTAATGATTGGATAGAGTTTCCCTTAAATTCCTTGAAAGTGTGTGTGTGTCTTCCTCCCTTTTCCAAGTGACTCTTTGTGAATGTTAGGGCTGCAGTCCCCAGCCTTTTTGGTATCAGAGACTTGTTTCAGGGACGATAATTTTTCCATAGACAAGAGAAGAAGGACTAATTTTGAGATGACTCAAGCACATTACTTTTACTGTGCTCTTTATTTCTATTATTACATTGTAATATATAATGAAATAATTATACAACTCACCATAATGCAGAATCAGTGGGAGGTCTCAGCTTGTTTTCCTGCAACAAGGTGGTCCCACCTGGGGGTGATGGAGATAGTGACCCTTGAAGTGTGTTGCTTATGTCCACTCTACTCCGTAATCTCATTTTGATTGATGTCAATGCAGAAAACCCTGTCACAAAGACAGGATGTTGAAAATGGAAGCAGGCTTTTTCAGTGCTGATCTGATGGGAGGTGGAGCTCAGACAGTAATGTAAGTGATGGGGAGTGGCTATAAATACAGATGAAGATTTCCTCAGTCACCCTCTGCTCACCTCACCTCCTGCTGTGCAGCCATGGATTGCTACCAGGGACTGGAATCCCCTGTGTTAGGGCATACCTTCAATAATCCAGTAGTTTACAACTCTGCCTTAGTCCTTACTTTCTGTTTTCGCAGAGCCTCAAGGTTAGCCACATCGGAGAGATTATTCGCTTCTTGGGCCTTTCCTAGTCAGGGACACAGCTCTATTCATTTTCATGATCTTCTAAATTCCCAAGAATATTCTAGAGTTTTTCAAATTTCCATGTGTACATCTTATCCCACCCCCTTTCCTTTTAAGTTTTAATTTTCTTTTAAGCCTCTTATTATCCCTGAAGAAAGCAGATGTGGTGCCAGATAATTGCCATTATTATTATTATTATTATTATTATTATTAGCAGCAAACTTTGGGGGAAAGAGTAGTCACACTGAGTAAACTTTGGACCAAGTCAAATAATAACAAGTTCTGTGAATGGAGAATGGAAGTTTCCAGGAATCAGCCAGACAGGTCAAATCATGATAGTTCTGTGGGAATGGGACTTTGGGCTTCAAAATGCTTCTAAGCCTGTTTTCTTTTATTCAGTAACTGCTGGGCTGACAGTTTTTATAGTTATTTTTGTTCTATGACTGATAATTTTTCAGGGCTACTTCAGAGTCAGAGAGAAGGTGATGGGATTAATTCAAGTTAAAACACAGCAAAGCTAGCTTTTCTTACCAACAATTGGCCATTTTTCTGCAATAAACACTGCTAAGATAGGTATATGTTGGTTATTTACAGAGTTCTGAAAAAGTGGATTATGACAATTTTTGCTAGTGTCCTTACTGCTTTTACAGAAGTGTGAATATTCTGATATCCTTACTCTATCATTCCAGAAATTTCGTCTTCTAGTTTATTAGTTTTCTGTGCTGCATAACAAGTAACCACAAATCTTGTGTGCTAAAGCAGCACCCATTTATTATCTTACAGTTTTGGAGATCAGAGCTACGAACAGTGCTCAATAGAATTTTTGCTCAGAGTTTCTCAAAGACTGAAATCAGAGCGTCTTCTTAAGATAGGTTCTCATCTAGAGCTATGGTTCTCTCCCATGCTCGTTCAGGTTGTTGGTAGAATCCAGTTCCTTGCAGTTTTGGAATGAGGTTCTCAGCTTCCTGAGGCTACCTGTCTTCATAGGCAGTTTACAACATGGTTGATTCTTTCACATTAGCAATATTATGTCTAACTTCTTTTGGCTCTCATCTTGTGTTAAAAGGGTTACTTGCTTATAATTTCTCTATTAGTTAATTTAAATTAAATTGATTAGAAACCTTAATTATATCTGCCAAATTATCTCATCTATGTCATATAAAACAACATAATCACAGGAGGAATATTCCATCACCTTTGCCATATTCAATTTTTTAGAAGCCAGTTATAGGTTCCATTCATACTCATGAAGAATGCATTAATCAGGGTCATAGCTCATTAGGATTTATCATAGAATTCTTCCTAACACATACAGGAAATTATAAGAAGTTTGTGTTCTGTTAATTGGGTGTCACCTCTAATTTATATCTTTATCTTCCTAATGTAATAACTTCAAGCATTGAATGAGAATTGTAATATACATGTTTTACTCAACTTAAACTTGTTTATAAGGTTTTTAAATTAAATTTTATTTATTATAGAGATATGGGGTACAAGTGCAGATTAACTACATAAGTAGGCTGTATGCAGGTGAAGTTTGGGCTTCCAATTCCCCCGGTAGTGAACCAGATATGGTTTGTTTCTTGCAGTCCCCTCACACTCCCTCCTCCATCCCTCCCCTCGCAATGTCCAGTGACTTCTGATTCCTCCCTTGTACGAATGTGGCTCATGTTCAGAACCCATTTGTGAGTGAGAACATGTGATATTTATCTTTATTTTTGTGATAGATCACTTAGTATGATGGTCTCCAACTCCATCCTCTTTGCTGTGAAATCCATGATTCTGTTATTCTTTATGGCTGTTCAATACTCCATCAAGTATATGTACCACATTTTCTTTATCCAGTCCACTTTTGATAGGCAGTAAGGTTGGGTCCATGTTTTTGCTATTATGCGGCAGTAAATATGCATGTGCAGGGAGCTTTTATGTAGAACAATTTGTGTTCCTCCAGGTGTATTCTCAGAAGAGGAATTGCTGGATCAGATGAAAGGTCTATTTTAGTTCTTTTAGGAATTGCCACACTGCTTTTCATAAAGGTTGACCTAACTTGCACTCCCACCAACGTTGAGGAAGCATTCCCTTTTATCCACACCTGTGCCAGCATAAGTTCTTTGACTTATTAATGATAACCATCCTATCTCATTATAGTTTTGATTTGCATTTATCTAATGATTAGTGAGACTGAGCATTTTTCCATGTCTGTTGGCTACTTGTATGTTGTCTTTTGAGATGTTCTGTTTATGTCCTTGGCCCATGTTTTGATGAGGCTGTTTGTTCTCTTCCTTTCATTTCATTTGCGTTCCTTAGGCCTTTGTCAGATGCACAATTTGCAAATATTTTTTCCCCCATTCTATAGGTTGTCTTACTTTCTTGATGGTTTCTTTTGCTCTGCAAAAGCTTTTCAGTTTGATGAGGTCCCACTTGTCTATCTTAGCTTTTATGGTATTCTCTTTTGGGTACTTGGCCAAGAATTTGTTGCCTACTCCAATGTATATAAGGGTGTTTCCTGCATTTTTATCTATGATTCTTATAATTTGAGGTTTTATGTTAGCTCTTTGATCTGTTTTGAGTTTATTTTTGTATATAGTGATAGATAGGGGCCCAGTTTCATTCTTCTGCATGTGGTCAGCCAGTTTTTCCAGTATCATTTGCTAACTATGGTCTCCTTTCCCCATTGATTGTTATTGGTGGCTTTGTCAAAGATGAGATGGTTGAAAGACTGGGTTTTTGTTTCTGGAATCTCTGTTCTTTTCTACTGGTCTACGTGCCTATTCTTGTACCAATACCAGGCTTTTTTGGTCACTGTAGCCTTTTAGTAAAGGTTAAAGTATGGAAGTGTGATACCTCCTTCTTTTTTCATTTTGCTGAGGATTATTTTAGCTATTTGTGTTCTTTTTTGTTTTTATGTGAATTTCTGTATTGTCATTTCTGGGTCTGAGAAAAATGATGCTGGTAATTTCATGGATATTGCACTGAAGTAGATTGCCTTGGGTCGGATGGAGATCTTGACAATATTGATTCTTCCAATCCATGAATATGGGATGTTTTTCCATTTTGTTGTGTTAGCATTGATTTCTTTTAGCAGTGTTTTGTATTTCTTGTTGTAAAGATCTTTCACTTGTTTCATTTTGTGTGTGTGTGTGTGTGTGTGTGTGTGTGTGTCTATTGTGAATTGGATTGTTCTTTTTATTTGGTTCTCTGTCTGCTTGTTGCTGGTGTGTAGAAATGCAACTGTCTTTCACACATTTATTTTGTACCTCAAGACTACTAACGTCAAGAAGTGATGCTGGATTTTGTTGCATGCTTCTTCTGAGTCTAATGATATAATTGTGTGGTTCTTGATTTTATATCTGTTAATGTACTGAATTATGTTTATGAACTTGCAAATGTTGAACCAGTCCTACATCCCAGGAATGAATCTCACCTGGTCATGGTGAATGATTCTTGAGATGTGCTTTTGGATTCAATTTGCTAGAATCTTGTTGAGAATTTTTGTGTCTATGTTTATCAAAGAGATGGCCTGTTATTCTTTTCTTGTTGGATCTTTGCCAGGTTTGGGTATCAGTATGACACTAGCTTCCTACAATGAGTTGGAGAGAATTCTATCATTCTTGATTACCTGAGATACTTTCAATCTTTCAATAAGATTAGTATCAGTTCCTCCTGGTATAACTTATAGCATTCAACTGAGAAACCATCTGGTCTGGGTCTTTTTTTGATGGGGAGATTTCTTATGACTGAGTGAATTTCCTGGATCTTAATTGGTCTGCTTAGAGTTTAAATTTATTCTTGTTTCAAACTTTGAAGGTTGTGTGATGTCAGAAAGTCCTCCATTTCCTTTAGGTTTCAAGTTATTTGCATACTGGTGTTCATGGTCATCTCTGATAATCATTTGAATTTCTTCAGGATCAGTTGTGACTTTGCCTTTTGTGTTTATTTTTACTTTCTTTTTAAAAAAGTCTATCTAGTCAGGAGTCCATTAATCTTATTTATTCATTTAAAGAACCAGCTTTTGGTCTTTTTGATCTTTTCTATGTTATTTTTGTATTATATATCCTGCAATTGTGACTTTTTCTTGGTGATTTGGATTATTATGCTGAAGTTATGATTTAGGTGGTCTGCCTTTCCTGCTCCTTTAGTTGTGTTATTAGGCTGTTCCCTTGTGATCTTTCTGTTTACTTGATGCATGCATGCAATGCTATGAATTTTCCTCTTAGCACTGTTTTCATGGCATCCCAGAGATTCTGGATAGGATGTGTCTTTGTTTTCATTTGTTTCCAGGAATGTTGTTATTTCTGTCTTGATTTTTGTGTTGACCCAGAAGTCATTCAGCAACATGTTGTTTAGTGTTCATGTCTTTTTGTGTTTTGGAGGGATTTTATTGGAGGCAATATTTATTTTTTATTCCACTGTGATCTGAGAAGATGCATGGCATTATTTCAATCTTTTGAAATTTGTTCATGTTTGATTGATGTTTGAGAATGTGATCAATCTTGGAGTATGTTCCAGGTGCTGATAAGTAGAATGTAAACTCTGTTGATGGTGGGTTGAGTATTCTGTAGATGTCTATTAAATCCATTTGGTCTGATTCTGGGAAGATGGTGGCAGAGCCAGTCAGACTGTGTGAGTTCCCATGTGAGTGAGTATATGAATGACTTTCTGAGTGTGTCTGTGTGTAAGTGGGCATGTGAGTGGTTGACTGAGTGGAGACTCGAGAGCAAATGTCTAGGTCTTTCCTGGTGAAACGGCTAGTGCCACAGCCACTCTGCTTGGACTTTAGCACTTCCTGGGACACAGTAGCTGAGCGCCATTTCAAAAATCAACAAAGTCCTTCCTGGGTAGAAGCTGCCTGTCCCACCACAGCTGTGTCAGGCTGGACACTGGCAGAGGGAGCATAGTGAGGGAGCCAGAGGCAGAGTCCCAAAGAAGGGTCAGGTAGCAGATGTCACTTGACACCTGTACTCACTGTCACCACCTCCAGTGCCAGGATTGGATAAAACCTGGAGAGTGAAGTGCTCTAGAGTGGCCACCGCAGAACAGCAGACTTGCATCTTAAGACCAGAGAGTGATCTCTGCATTGTTTTGGGGCTGCTCTTCACAAACCCAGAGAGAATTTTCCCCAGTGCATAAACCCTGGTTGGTAATAGCCGATGTGGAGCCCCAGACAATCCACCGCCTTGCTCTGAGTCAGCTGCTGAGTGATAGATGCTTACAGTGGATGTGGCCCAGAAGGAGGTTGGTGAGTACCTAGCTGACTCTCCCTAACCCCTCACAATGAGTAGAAGAGACCACAAGTTCAGGGTAGAGGCCAGAGGCCCCATCCCCCCACTGCAAACTGGAAGCTGTGAGAGCTGTGACCATGCTAGTATAGGAAGGAAGGGAGAGGGAGTCTGGGAGACATGAGTCAATGACCATCCGTGTGGGAGTCTAGTCCCGCAAGGTCGTGGGTTTTTTTGAAGGAGAGACGGATAGGCAAAAGACGAAAACATTATATTTGGGACACCTGTTTTTTGAATAGATGACAATTTAATGTTAGTTAACATAGTTTTTATATCATTTGTAAAGGGGTAAGACAAAGAAAAAATTTTTTTTTTGAGTTGGAGTCTCACTCTGTCAGCCAGACTGGAGTGCAGTGGCCGCTCCCGGCCACCGCAGCCTCGACCTGCTGGGCTCTGGCAATCCTTCCACCTCAGCCTTCCAAGTAGCCGGAACTACAGGTGTGCGCTACCATACCTGGCTGATTTTTTGATTTATTGTAGAGATGAGGTCTCGCCTGCCCAGGCGGGTCTTGAACCTGCGGGCTCAGGCAATCCACTCACCTCAGCCTCCCAAAGCATGGGATTACAGGCTGAGCCACCAAGCCCGGCTAAGAAAATTTTTTTACGTATATATGTTTTACAAGTTATCACCATCTAGTGGTCTTAGTAATAAATAAGTTAAGAATTTTGTAAACATTTAGACGAGTCTTATTTATAAGGTCAAAGATGATAGTTTTTAGTCTAAAGTCCCGAAATATAGTCTTTGAACTGTCTCTAGAAAGTTTAGAAGTAGTCTTTTTTGGGGGAGTTTATGACCTTTAGAGTTTGTAATCACCTTTTTTGTCCAGGTGTCTTTGTTATTTTTTTCTTATCTTGTAGTGTTTGTTTTTAAAGAGAACTTAAAAGAAGCTTTTAGTAATGTTTTCCAGGCCCCCAAGGTTGCTTTTTGTCTTTAGCTAAGTTATCATAAAAGTGTCTGATTAGTATATTATGAGTTTAGTGAAAACCCACTCTATAATTGTTAACTTAGAGTTTTAACTATTGAATTAAGTAAAAATTTTAATGATTAATCTTTATTTTAAGTCAGTGAAAACAGTGTTATAAATCAACTACATAACTGCTAGATAAGTGTTAGAACTTATAATGAATTTATAATGAACTTACTATAAACTTGTGTTTTTAAAAAACCTTATGTCTAAACACTAAACTACATAACCCTAAATCAAATAAGGAGTGAATATACTTATATCATTTATTACTTAAGCAGTATCTAGTAACTTATAATTAAGTGAAAGAAAGTATTTCTGATGTGTTTTAGAGTTAAATCCTTGTATATGTTAGAAAAGGCCAAACGGCATAGTGGGAAATGGAAAAATAAACCATGACATTTTTAGGTTATTTGTGAGTATTTTACATAAATATGTCATCTTTTTTTTTCACGACTGTACAGAATTTCTTTAGCTGTATCAACAGCAAAGACGGAAGACAGAAGAGCCTCAGCTGTCCGGACTCGCTTTGTGGCCGGGGTTTTCAGTGCACTTGGACTTTGTCAATCAGGCGGGCCTCCAAGGCTGGCTCCTAACACATCCACACTTCCCCACAGGTGTACACTGACTATCAATTGCAGATAGCAGGGGATGAAGATTCTAAAATCCTAAGTTTCAATAGCACAAGGAAATGTGGAGTAACAGAACTGCAGTCACAGAACCTGCCACAAGAGGGAGCCCTCCCAAGAGATATACTAAAGCTGAGAAATCTCTACCGGTGGTCTTGTGTTTTGGTTTTTTTCTCTTTTTTCCTTTTTTTGTTTGTTCTGTTTGTCTGCCTTGGTTTTTTCTTTGTTGTTTTTCTCTTTTCTTTCCTTCTTTTTTCTATCTCTTCTCTTTCCCCCTTTTCTCTCCTTCTTCCCTCTCTTTTCTCTCCTATACTCTGTCTTGGACTCAGGGGCTATACAAGCATACCCATTGTAAAGTCATATGGTGTGGAGATGGAGAGTGAGTCCTAGGTGGCCCATTCACCAGAGAGCAAGTATTGTGTCCTGTCAACAGGTTCTGAACCCCTGTGGCCCTCCCACACCCCTTATTAAGTGCTCAAAACTCTAAAGAGATAGCACAACACTCACCCCTAGCCCTATTTCATAATTGAATAAACCAAGAGACCTGGCTCAGGGAAATTAAGAAGTTAGAGAAAATATCAAAAGTGATTGCTTCTTCATTTCTCACTGAGCAATGGAGTAAAAGAGAAAGACAAGAGAACTGCTACAAATGAAGAAAAACCAACAAAAAACATCAGTGGTAAACTCAAGTCTCAACAAAGAGGTGGTGCCTGAAAGAACAGCTACTGGAACACAAACAATGGCTTTCTCTGAGAATGACTGTACACAGAAAGTAGTACAGAGATCAGACAATTGATAGAATGTATAAAAATCTGGAAATGCAAGGACTAAAACTAATTGGAATTGTAACCAGTTGGACTCAAGAGAGCATGTTTAGAAGCAGCAGAAATAAAGAACTTTATCCAAGAAATAAATGACAAATTGACAAGCATAGGAAGCATTATTGACCAAGCAGAAGAAAGAATCTCAGAGCTGGAAGACCAAAATATGGAATTAATCCAATCTATTAAAACTATAGGAAAAAGAAACCTTAAGAAGAGATAAGAAACACTCCTAGAGATATGCAGTTTTATGAAGAAGCCAAACCTACATCTGATCGGCATACCTAAAGTAGAAAGAGAAATGGAAAACACCTTTGAACAAACATTCCATGAGATCATTAAATAAAACTTTTCTCATCAGGTCAGAGAGATGACTATACAAGCACAAGAGATTCAGAGAACCACTGCAAGATATCATATGAGAAGACCACCCCCTAGACCAGAGGTCCTCAAACTTTTAAAACAGGGGGCCAGTTCACTGTGACCGTTGGAGGGGTGGACTATAGTTTAAAAAAAAACTATGAACAAATTCCTTTTAAAAAAAAAACAACTGTAGTCCGCCCCTCCAATGGTCTGAGGGACAGTGAACTGGCCCCTGTTTTAAAAGATTGAGGACCCCTGCCCTAGACACATAGTAATTTGCCTACACAAAGTAGGTCTAAAAGAAAAAAAAATCCTAAAGGCAACAAGGGAAAATGTCAGACTACCTATTGGGGAAGACCATACAGAATCATTCCAGACTTTTATGCAAAAAGAGTACAGGCCAGAAGGGATTGAACTCCAATCTTTAATTCTGAAATATAAAAACAATTTCAACCAAGAATTCACTATCCAGCCAAGCTAAGCTTTATCAGCAATGGAGAATTAAAATCCTTCCCAGACAACCAATTCCTAAGAGAATATTCTACTTCCAGACTAACACTACAGATGACATTAAAAAGGTGCTGTGCCCAGAAGAAAAAGAAACAAAAGAAAGACCATGCACTTCACAAGATCACAAACAAACACAGAAGCAACAGATCACACAGCATGCCCACACAAATGAAAACACACACATACATTAATACAAGTGTTAAAAGAAAACAAAGCAGCCTTATCAGAGCCTTATAGCAGGGACAAACTCTCACATTTCAATAATCAGCCTAATGTAAATGGACTAAAGCACCACTGAAAAGATATAGAATGGCAAACTAGATAAAAGAGCAAAATCCAACAATATGCACCTTCTGGAAATACACATCATGACCAAGGACAGCCAGAGACCTAAAGGATGGAGAATAACTTTCAAGTGAATGGAAAACAAAAATGACAAGAGTTGTGATTTTAATATCAGCTAAACAGCATTCAAGCTACAAAGAAAAACAAATATCACCACCAACAAGATCCCCCCCAAACACACAAGACATGGACACTAAACAGCATGCTGCTGAACAACTCCTGCATCAACACATAAATCAAAACAGGAATTAAGACATCATTGGAAACAAATGAAAACAAAGACACATCTTATCAAAACCTCTGGGACACCATGAAATCAGTACTAAGAGGGGAATTTATAACTCTGCACATACATTCAAGAAAATAGAAAGATCATGAGTTAACAGCCTAACAAATCACTTAAGGGAACTGGAAAAGTAAGATCACCACAATCCTAACTTCAGCAGAATAATCCAGATCACCAAAGTAAAAGCCCAAATATGGAACACAGAAGGCAAAAATATCATAGAAAAGAATCAATGAAACAAAAATATGATTCTTCAAAAGGGTTAACAAAATTTATGGACCCCTAGCCAGATTGACCAAGAAAAAGAGAGGAAAAGTCCAAATAAACACAATTAGAAGTGCAAAAGATAAAGTCACAACGGACTCTGAAGAACTACAAAAGATTACCAGAGATTACTATGCACATCTTTATGGAAACAAACTGGAAGACCTAAATGAATGGAGGACATCACACAACCTGCCAAGTTTGAAACAATAAGATATTGAGACCCTACATAGACCAATAACAAGCAAGAAAATTGACTCGATCATAAAAAAACTACCTACAAAAAGTGCCCTGGACCAGATGGTTTTCCAGCAGAATTCTATGTACACGGAGGAGCTGATTTCATTCTATTGAAAGTATTCCAATCAATTGAGAAAGATGGTACTCTCCCCAAATCATTTCATGAAGCTAACATCACAATGGTACCTAAACCAGGTAAAGATACAACAAAGAAAGGGAACTACAGGACAATATCCCTAATGAACATAGATGCAAAAATTCTCAACAAGATTCTAGCAAATTGGTTCCAACAGCATATCTCAAAATTCATCCACCATGACCAAGTAGTCTTCACCTCCAGAATGCAGGGCTGGTTCAACACCCACAAAACATAAATGTAATTAAATACATCAACAGAAGCAAAAGGTCAATTTCTCAATGAACTCATCTTTGACAAAGCCTCCAACAACAACCACTGGAGAGAGAAAATCCTATTCAGGAAATGATGCTGGGAAAACTGGCTAACAACATGCAGAAGAATGAAACAGGACCTCTACCTATCACCAGACAAAAAAATCAATACTAAATGGATCACAGACTTAAATGTAAAACGTCAAACTATAAGAATTTTAGAAAACACTGGAGCCACCATTAAATTGGAATAGGTAACCAATTCCAGATCAAAACCCCAAAATCCCATGCCATAAGAGATAAGATAGACAAGTGGAGCCTCATCAAACTGAAAAGCTTCTGCAAAGCAAAGGAAACCATTAAGACAGACAGCCCACAGAATGGGAAAAAGTATTTGCCAACTATATGTCTGTCAAAGGGCTAACATCTAGGATTTACAAGGAACTCAAATGCACCAAAAGGAAAAAAAAAACTATTAAAAAGTGGGCAAAATATGTGAATAAACACTTCTTAAAACATTTGAGCATCTAACAGATACATGAAAAAATTCTCAGCCTCACTAATCATCAAAGAAATGCAAATCAGAACCACACCGAGATACCACCTAACTCATCAGAAAGACCATCATTAACTCAAAAAATAACAGATGCTGGAGAAAATGAGAAGAGAAGGGAACATTTCTACACTGTCAGTGGGAGTGTAAACTAGTACAGCCTCTATGGCAAACAATGTGGTGGTTTCTAAAATATCTGAAAATCGACCTTCTATAGGACCCAGCAATCTCCCTTCTGGGAATATACTTGGACAAACTCAAATCATTCTACAAAAAAGATACCCATGCATGTATGTTTATTGCAGCACTATTTGCAGTAGCAAAAACACAGAACAAATCATGCTGTCGATCGAAAGTGGACTGGATAAAAAATAAAATATGGCACATATGCATGATGGAATATTATGCAGTTGTAAAGAAGGACAATATTATAGAATTTGCAGCAACTTGGATGGATCTAGAATATATCATACTCAGTGCCCTATCATAGAAACAAAAAACTGAGTATGACATGTTGTCACTCATAAGTGAACCCTGAACTTTTATCATAATACTACATGAAAGAATTGGCAGTAGCAGGTCACTTCCGGGGGGCAGGGACATAACATTAATAATGGTACCTGATCCCAAATCAGGCATAGTGAGGACCAATGGGAAGCCCAAACTTCACCTGAATTATGACCACTTATGTACCTAAGTTGTACCCTACATCTTATGTACCTGAGTTGTACCCTACATCTTTAAAATAAACAAAGAAAACTGAAAAAGACTACAATGATTAAAATCAAGCTGATGATTATGATTCTTGCTTTGTAAAAACAAATAACACATTCTTCTATATGTCAATTAGAAATTAATTAAAACTTTACCATAAATTATAAAATTAAAAGGTTAAACATAAGTAAATGCAAAATAATTTGTCACATTCATTTAAAAAAATCCATTTGATTGAGTGTTGAGTTAAGGCTCCAGATCACCTTGTAGGCTTTTTTGCATCAGTGATCTATCTAAAGCTGTTAGTGGGGTATTTAGCTCTCCAACTATGCTTGTGTGAGAGTCAATGTCTCTCAAAGCTTACTTAGTTGTTGTTTTGTGAAACTTGGGGCTTCTATGTTGGGTGCACATATGTTTATGATAGATATTTTTGCTTGTGAACTGAACCTTTTGTCATTATGCAGGGTCCTTCTATGTCCTTTTTAACTTTTGGTGGCTTGGAGACTGTTTTGCCTGATGTCAGAATAGCTACATCTGCCCTCTTCTGATTTCCATTCACCTGAAGGATTGTTTTATAGCCTCCAACTTTCACTCTGTGGGTGTCCCATGTGGTAAGATGAATTTCCTAGAGGCAGTAGACTGTTAGATCATGCTTCTTTATCCAGTTTGCCACTCTATGTCTCTTCAGTGGTGCATTTAGTTCATTCAAGTTCAAAATCATTATGAAATGCAAGAAGGTATTCATGTCATAGGGATCTTAGGGGATTGCTTTGTTTCCTTTTTACTTCTGCATTTGTATATGTGTGAATTTTCATTTTTGTGTGTGCTCTATATGCTCTTTTAATCTGTGCTTGCTTGTATTTTTGTGATAGATTTGACTGTGTGTGTGTGTGTTTTCAAACATCTCCTCAAGGGCTAGTTTGGAGGCAGCATATTCTCTTAAGGATTGAATGTCTGAGAATAATTTTAGTTCTCCATCACTTACAAAGCTTAGCTTGGCAGTGTAGGAAATTCCTGGTTAGAAATTCCTGATTATCTTTCAGAACATTAAAAAATTGGACTCCAGTTCCTTCTGGCTTATAGTGTTTCTGCAGATAAATGTGGAACAATTCTGATAGGTCTTGTTCTGGTAGGTAGTCTGAACTTTCTGTCTTGCTGCCTTTAGACATTTTTTCTTTCATGCCTATTTTGTGGAGGTGGATTCCTATGTACCTTGGAAATGATTCTCTCATATGCTACCTTGCTGTTTGGAGCCAGCTACGGAGGCCCACTGAGCATTAGGGATCAGGAAGGGCTGTTGATCCCGAGACCACTAGGATGCGTTCGGGAGCTATTGACCCCATTTCCTCCCCCTTTCTACTTAACACTAACCAGATTAAGCTCCTGTGAGCTCAAACATAAAAACTCTGAGACCGGGATGAACACAAGTTAACTTTAGAAGCTCATTGCTCCCATTCTTCCTCAAACTGCAGTTTTGGCTTTCACACAACTTATAATTCAAACTCGTGTCACATCTAAGAGCCTTAGTATTGATCACAGGCTTCTGGGTCATGATCTTAGGATTAT
>NW_007245919.1:17382-33622 GCF_000164805.1 Carlito syrichta
TAAGTTTTCATGGATTAAGGTTTCTGGTGGGTGGGGGATGCTCCTCCCACATCTGACTTTGTGTATAAAAGACCCATTGTAATTCCCAATAAGTCACATCACTTCTGCACTAGACCGGAGTCCAGTCTCTTTTTCTCTCTCTTTCTCTCTTCCTTCCCCCCAATCACCGACGCTGTCTCCACCTTTGGGGTACCCTGAACCTGGCTGGAGCCAGTCTCTGGCACCTTGCAGGGTTTCTTTGACTCTCTTGAGCTGGGATAGCCTCCTCTCTTGCAAGATATGGGGAGTTTTCTTGAATGGCCTCGTGGTATGCTTGCTCCATGGTGTTCTCCATTTCCCTTTCTGCTTCAGGGATACCAACCAGGGATAGATTTGGTTCCGTGACATAGACCCACATCTCTCAGAGGCTTTGCTCCTTCTTTTTGAACCTTTTTTTCTATGTTTTTAACAGACAGGTTAAGTCCATATTTTGGTCTTTAAGCTCTGGATTCTTTCCTCTACCTGGTTGACCTTACTTCCTGTTCTTTTTACCATGTTCTTAATTTCCAAGATGAAATTTTTCATTTCCATTATTTCAAAATGGGCTTTGTTGAAATTAGCCAACTGTGCTTTTATTTCCTGTATAACTTCAGTGAGAGTTTTGCTTCTAGTTTCTCTTGGTTTCTGTTCATTTTTGCCATCCAACTTCTGATTTCTGTAGTTGTTACCTGGGGCAGATTGTCTGAGGTATTTCCATTGTTCGTGCTCTGACAGCTGATTTTTCAGGTGCAGTCTATTTAGGACTCTGTGGGTTGCCTGTATTTTGTTGTTGTTGATTTGATTTTTCCTCATTTGTGACAGGCCTCTCTTCTCTCTCTGAAATTCCTCTATTGATTTTTTGGTCTGAAGCTATTCACATATCCTCTGTTTAGGGTCCTTTCTTTGGTTCAATATATGTCACTTGGCAATAGAGAGAGGGGCATTCACTTCTTTCCCTTGTTCCATCTTCTGGCAGATTTCTGTCACTGCAGGTTTTCTCTCCTGCTGCTAAACTGGTCAGACCAGGTTTCATCTACTGCTTCTATCACTTGCAGAATGACCAAGGGCAGGAGGATGGGGCTCCCATCTGCTGTCTTCAGTTTATTCATATTGCTCCCTTTCTGTGCAGATCTGCACTTTGCTCTTGAAATAGAGCAAGCTGTCTACCATGGAGGAAGGGGCAAGCACCAACTCAGTAGAAATGCAGGGTTTTGTGATTTTTTAAAAAAACTCTTTTTTTTTTTTTTGAGTTGGAGTCTCATTCTGTAGCCCAGACTGGAGTGCAGTGGCCACTCCTGGCCACCACAGCCTCGACCGCTGGGCTCCGGCGATCCTTCCGCCTCTGTCTTCCAAGTAGCCGGAATTACAGGCATGCGCTACCACACCCGGCTGATTTCTTTGATTTATTGTAGCGATGAGGTCTTGCTGCCCAGGCGGGTCTCAAACCCGCGGGCTCAGGCAATCCACTCACCTCAGCCTTCCAAAGGCGCAGAATTACAGGCTGAGCCACCGAGCCCGGCTGTGATTTTTTTTTAATCCTGATCTGGCTGGGGAGATGGCCAGTCACTGGCAGTGCACATCAGCTGGGTTTACTTTGCAGGTAGACCCACCCAGTCCATAGGCCACCAGCCTACTGGGAAACCTCACTTGCAGAACATAGCCCAGCAAGGATTTTCTTTTTTCTATTCTGCTTGGGCTGAGGTTGCCCACTGCTGTTCCCTGCCCAGGATTTCTCCTGCATGGGACTGGTGACTCTTGCATGACTGGGAGTAAGTAAATCATCCCCAAATGTCTTTGGCTCACTCACCCACTTTCATCTGTCTAGCAGGCCTTCAGTTCTTGTGCAAGCCTGGCATATGGAGGAGGATGGAGGTGCCTGGGTTCCCATGTCTGCTGTCACTTTTGGGTCTCTATGTGTTCAAAGAGACCTTTTCTGGATGTAGGGTGTTTCACCCATCCAAAAGTGTTTGAGGTGTCTCTATTAGTGACTGAGTCCCTACTTCCTACCTTGCTTGGAAAGAGAGGGGCTGGTCTGCTCCATTATAGTGGCCATCTTGGATTCAACTGCCTAGAAAGCTTCACACCAATGACAATATTATTGTTGCTTCCAAAACCCCACAGTAATAGAGGCTTTCCAAAACCCCTCAGCAACAGGAGCTTTCAACTTGAACTATGGTTATTTTCTTGGTTCAGAGCTTAACAGAAAAAGTCAGGTTTTTATTAAAGACAAGAAGTAAATCATCAGCTGGCACACTCAAGGGATGGCAGAGACCTGGTGTTGTTTATAAAGTATATATAGTATTACTATTTTCCCCTGATAATGTTAAACTTAAAATAAAATTTTAAAACTGCTTATAAAATGGAATGTCCTCACACAGAACAGTCTAAATAGCCATGAATAGTGTTCCTGAATAGCTTTTGGGTGGGGAAATCAATACAGAACATATATTTGTTATATGTATTCATGAGAGAAGGAACAACATCTTTCTTATTCAATAATCTAGTTCAGTACTGGGATTGTGTTTGTATGCTTTAAAATATTTGCTAAATGAATTAGTAGATACAAAAGAAAAAAAAGGCACTGGATGACTATGTAAAATATCATTAGAAATGAGGATTTTCTTACCAGCTATTGTAATGCATCTGTAGATTTAAGCCTCTTGGAGTAGTGATGCTTAACTTATTTTTATTCACATTATGATAAGGGAATTTTTTTCTTTAAAAGTAAAAAAGAATGCAACATCAGATATGAAGATTGCATTTGAAATTATATATAAGTAACACAAAATAAATTTTTTCTTGCAATTTTTTAATACTAGGTAAAGTGCTATTCCAAGAATAAGATTCAATATCTACTACTTTTCTTTGTCTTTTAATGCTAAAGTTCTAATTAAATGAAATTTTTATGGCATCAATAACTTTAACATTCTTTAAAGACTACATTGGATTATAAAACACAGTCACTCATAGCCATTAACTTTCATACTTAAGGCCAAGTTTATAAGCTTTTCTCAATTTGTCATTTTTTTGAAGATATCATTTTTGCTGACCGGGCTTTTGGAGATAACTAATGGATGAATGTATGATTGTGCAAAAACTATGAAAATGATTAAATTGATTTTTTAAATCAGGAAAGGCTAGACCACAAAATTTCACTTAAATTGATGAAGGAAACACACACTCATGTTCTAACTTGGCAGAGCTTATTGTCAGGCCTGGACAAGGATACAGTTTTTCTTTATTTTTTGCCACAGATGTTTATTTGTACTGAGCATTTATTTGTGCTTTGTATTTTTTTTTCAAATCAAATCGCATTTAAAATACTGAGAGAAATATCTAACCATAAATCTAATTATCTAACCATAATTATCTAACCTTAGATAATTAATTGAAAAATAATGACATGTGGGTTATATTTAAATCCATATATTAATAAAGGCATTTTGGCAAGTTCTTACAGTAAATCATTTTGGTTTAGCATGTGGACTCTGCAAGTCAGAGTATTTGTGCTCAATTTTGAATTTTTTACTTTTAACTGTATACCTTTTAGAAAGACATAAACCCTAGCCGGCCTCGGTGGCTCAGCATGTAATCCCATGCCTTTGGGAGGCTGAGGTGAGATTGCCTGAGCCTACGGGTTCTAGACCCATCTGGGCAACTTGGAGAGACCTCATCTCTACAATAAATCAAAAAATTAGCCAGATGTGACAGCGCATGCCTGTAGTTCCAGCTACTTGGAAGGCTGAGGTGGAAGAATCGCTAGAGCCCAGCAGGTCGAGGCTGCGGTGGCCGGGAGCGGCCACTGCACTCCAGTCTGGGGGACAGAGTGAGACTCCAACTCAAAAAAAAAAAAAAAGAAAAAGAAAAAGAAAGAAAGACATAAACTCACAAGTTAGTAGAAAAAATTCACTTAATATCTGTGAAACACTAGTCCAAAGTGAATATTGTATGAAATAGTTATTATCTTTGTTAAAAATATTTCATAGTGTAACTTTCCTGCTTTCATATTTGAAGTTTCCTAAATTGCAATACAGATGCAATAGCAATAGCTGGTAAAGGAATTCTCATTTTAAATGGTATCTCACATATTCATCCAGTGCCTTTTTTCTTTTTGCATCTATTCATTAATGTAGCAAATGCTTTCAGAGATACTACCATGAACCAAGTCTTGAGCTATATTAATAAACATGAAAGATGTGTTCCCTTCTATCATGGAATTTATAATCAGACAAAGAAGATAGAGGAAAAAGTAACCAATAAGTAAAATACTTAAAACTTATAATAAGCCGGGCTCGGTGGCTCAGCCTGTAATCCCGCGCCTTTGGGAGGCTGAGGTGAGTGGATTGCCTGAGCCTGCAGGTTCGAGACCTGCCTGGGCAGCGAGACCTCATCTCTACAATAAATCAAAAATCAGCCGGGCGTGGTGGCGCGTGCCTGTAGTTCCCGCTACTTGGAAGGCTGAGGCAGAAGGTTCGCCGGAGCCCAGCAGGTCGAGGCTGCGGTGGCCGGGAGCGGCCACTGCACTCTAGTCTGGGTGACAGAGTGAGACTCCAACTCAAAAAAAACAAAAAACTTATAATAAATTCTATGGAGCAAACAAACAGTACTGAGATAGAGAATATAAACAAAGAGGATATTACTGGGTAATCAGAAACGTCCTCTTTGAGAAAATAGCATTCATACTAACTGTGAACTTTAAGAACCAGAGAGTGGCTAACACAGCATTGTAGACACAGCATCGAAAGAATATTAAGGCATGACAGACCTTGACTGTTAAAAGAACTAAAGATGAGCCAGGCTCGGTGGCTCAGCCTGTTATTCCACACCTTGGGAGGCAGAGGTGAGTGGATTGCCTGAGCCCGTGGGTTCGAAACCCGTCTGGGCAACTTGATGAGACCTCAACTCTACAATAAATCAAAAATTAGCCAGGTGTGGTAGCGCCCGCCTGTAGTTCCAGCTACTTGGAAGGCTGAGGCGGAAGGATCGCCGGAGCCCAGCAGGTCGAGGCTGCGGTGGCCGGGAGCCGCCACTGCACTCCAGTCTGGGTGACAGAGTGACTCCCACTCAAAAAAAAAAAAAAAAAAAAGAAAAAGAACTAAAGATGAAAGAACCGAGTATCACATGTTCTCACTCATAATGGACCTTGAACAACTATCGTAATACTGCAAGAAGGGAATTGGCAGTAGTGGGAAACTGCCAGGGGAGGGTGGGAGCAAGATTGGCAGTAGTGGGAGACTGCCAGGGGAGGGGAGCACACATCATCCACAAGGGTACCTACATTGTGAACATTTGTATACCTAACCCCCTAAATTGTATCCCACATATTTAAAATAATTTTTTTTAAAAACAAAAAACTACAACTTATTAGGCAACAAAACAAAACAAAAAACCTAACGATGACATCATAGTGGTAGTGGGGAAAACATTTTTTTTTTTTTTTTTTGGATGAGGATACACTAATTTTGTTGAGGGTTTTATACATACAAACAGAAGTATTGTAGGTAGTTGAATACATAGATCTGGAACTCAGATGAGTCTGACCTTAGATAATTAATTGA
This sequence comes from Carlito syrichta, assembly GCF_000164805.1. Lineage (NCBI taxonomy): Eukaryota > Metazoa > Chordata > Mammalia > Primates > Tarsiidae > Carlito > Carlito syrichta. The sequence goes on from NW_007245919.1 coordinate 22,959, forward strand.
AAAATAATGACATGTGGATTATATTTAAATCCATATAACTGAATAAGTTCATTTAAGGAGAGAGTTTCTAAAAAGAAGAAGATCAAGGACTGAAACTGCAGGAAAAAAACATTTAGAGATTAGTTAGAAGAAGAATCCGTATAGAAGTATATGAAAAAAAGCTTAGTAAGATGAATAACATCTGAAAGGTGTGAGGTCAGCTATGCTAGGTCCATTATTAGGGATAGTGTGAAGATATAGTATATCAGTTGTATCTGTCTGATAAAATCAAAGGTGAGAACCTGGTAAAACAGAATGGTAAAATTCCATGGTCATTGTGCATATCTATACACTATAGCTAAATCCTTCAATATTTACTTTCAATGAGAGTTAAAAAATAGGAGCACATATAAACAAACTTTGTGGTCTTTTTCCCTTTTTCTAAGATATGCATCATAGAATGGACCATTGCCTCACTTGTATTGGCAATTATAATTCCTTTAAGGTAGGTTAAATTTTTTCTGAGTTCCTTAAAACCTCTTTGTCTGATGTCATCTACTGAAGGAATGTTATGATAAAAGTTATAGTTTCGGAGAATTATTCTGTGGGCAGCATGAAGAAGGAATGGGAGAAAAGGGACTGGGGGCAAGGGTAACAATTAAAATGGTCAAGATGAAAACGAGACCCACAGGACAAGCAACATAAGAAAAGGAGGGAAGTAGATGCAACATTCAATGCAGAAAGAAAGCAAAATTAGTTACAGGTTGTTGGGGGTAAGAGTAGAAGAAATCAATGATTTTCAGAGTTTTGCACTGTAAGATGGATAATCATTCACAAACACCAGAGGGGAAACAGGTTTGGGGAATGGAGTTAGAAGATGAACTTTATTAAGTCAAATAACATTTGTGTCCAATAGAGGTACTTCAAACTATTAGTAGAGGGCATTCATTTCCCTACAGGAAGCCAAAGTCAGTCAATTATTACCATGTGACATATGTGAATAAAACATATAGTGACATCCAGTTAGTTTGAGAAACAAGTATATATGAAATCATCATTCCTTAATTGTTTGTTCCTGTTTATTCCTTTCCAAATTCTTTTCACATTGTGCAGATTTCAAAATGTTACCATTCTTTATATTTGCTGTGATTTTCAACTTCAGCACCTTAACTTGTTATCAGAGCAAAGCATTTTTTTAAAGTAATTTCATTTTTATCTGACACACACTTAATATCACTAGAAAAAAGCTATAACTTACTATTAAATATTTCCCTGGCATCCAGAGCCTCTCCATAGCACGTGAGACTAAAATTTGTATTCCATCCTAGACTACAAGACCCAAAAGTACAGACAGCATCTTTCTTCTTGTTTCTAATGAAACTCCCTGCCACCCACCCACCCAGGGTCTAGCAAAATGGCTGGAACATAGCACCAATTTTTTTTTTCCTTTGAGTCAGGGTCTCACTCTGTCATCCAGGCTGGAATGCAGTGGCACAATCATGGCTCATCCCAGCCTTCATCTCCTGGGCTCAGTCAACCCTTTTACCTTAGTTTCCCGAGTAGCTGGGACTATAGGCATACGCCACCATGCCCAGGTTTTTATTTATTTATTTATTTAGAGATGAAATCTCACTTTTTTGTCCAGACTGGTCTCAAACTCTTGTACTCAAGCAATCCTCCTGCCTCAGCCTTCCAAAGTGCTTGAATTACAGATGTGAGCCCCCACTCTCAATCTAGCATCTACATTATTTTGACTTAATGGGAAAATTAAAATTTTATTCATGATAAATGCAAAAGTATTTGGTATTAAAATGTGTACATAGCAATATTACAGACATATGATAAAAGGGTATTGTAAGCAGTTTAAAGAAAGGCTTTTATGACACAAGCCCAGAAGACATAAAATTATTAAAATTGGAAAAATATCCAATATGTATTTACCAGAGAGAGTAAAAGAGCTTAGATACCAATAACATAAAATATTATTCAAATTAGATTGAGATAAATAATTTAAATTAATAATATATCACATTTTCTGATTTCTCTATCAAAAGAATCTAAAATGTGATAATGATACAAATACTAACACTAGCAAAAGCAGAAATTTCTATAGCTTTCTTTGTGTGCTATGTGTCACATTAAGGGAACTATATATATTACTGTAAATCCTCCAAGTAGTCCTGCAAGGCAGGCATTATTAAGCCTATTTTGTAGTTTAAAAAACTGAGGTAGAGAAAAGTATGCAAATTGTTTAAAATTATCAAACAGTAAAAAAGCTGAAGAGCTGAGATTTAAATAATTTGGGTCCTTCTTAATCTACAGTCCAGCTTTTTCCACTATACAGATATTTATCATTTGCTTCTTTTGTATTTTTTCTGTGAATGTAGCTTCAGCATAATCATTGACACTTAAAATTTTTAAATTATATTTTCACCTTATCTCAATTTAATCTATGAAGCTATGCCACATTGAAAAATTTGGTATTAATCTGTTTTACAAAGGAATTTGTTGACTCAAAATTGAAATGTTTGAGGTCTCATCAAGTTGCCTGGGCTGGTCTCTAACTCTCTGGCTCAGGCAATCCACACAGCTTGTCCTCCCAAAATGCTGGGATTACAGGCTGAGCCACTAAACCCTGCCCTGTATTGATGTTAATAGTGACATTGTTAAATAATTTTATTAACTAATTTGAAGCATTTGAAGTCACTGTAGAGTTAAGAGTATGTGCTCTAAACCAGATGCTAGATATTTTGTCTCTGCCCCTCTTCTCTGCTCTGTATTTCACATCTGTAAGGAGAATATAATAATGGTACCTAGTTTATAGTATTGTTGTAGAGATTAAACAAGATGATACATGTAAAGCACCAAGGCCTAGGTAATGGTCAACATTTTGATGAATGTTAAATTCTGTTACCCTTATTGTTAATGGTGACATCTTAAGACAAGACTCTACTTTGTGAGATTGCTTCTTTCCTGTTACAGAGATTTAAAAATAACAGTATAAGGTAGAATTAATCTTATACTTTACACTTACAGAATTAATATGTAATTATTAATTTGTTAAATACAATAGTATCTCAGAAAGACTCCTGCCAATGTGGCTGAGACACCCTGTGTCACTCAAGATTCCAGTAGCTACCCAGTTGGTGGTAGAGGAGGATTTGTTGTGGATGTACAGAGCCTGTTGATACACAGTTGTTTTTTGTGGATTGGAATCAGTGTTTAAGAGAATTCACGTCTCTACAATATCTAATGCAGAAGGTAGCTGAGTGTTCTCTCAAGGTGTCTCAGGAAACTACAGAAGAACACAGCATTGTTTTGTGGTTTACATAACAAATTCACTTAGAGCAGTGAAGATAATTTTAAATGTATTATTTAAATACATTTAAATGATAGATTTAAATGTATTATTAAGCAAGATGTTTTAAAACTAGTTGTATATTTATCAGACTACTATAGGGGAGACCAAATATTGATTAGGAGTTTGACCTGTGGAATAAACTAGATTTGGCGTTATCTGTTCTACCTGACTAATCTTATAAATCGGGGCAATTCATTAAAGCTTTCTGAGTCCCAGTTTCCTCATGTGTAAACAGATTAATAAAATTTATCTCTTATAGGATTCTTAGGAATTTTACATTAATTTGAAAAAAAAATGTTTGGCTCAGTGCCTGCTACATAATAAATGCTAAATAAATTATGATCAGAAGCAAAAAGCATTTATTAATAGTATTATTATCAATGTTACTAATATTTAAGATATTTAAATAGCACTTTGAAAGAGTACTTGTTATTTCTTTTATTTTTATTCATTTTTTATTCTAAAGTAAGATGAAATGGTATGAGCAATAGTAGGGAGGGAGGGTTTGTATATAATTTAGCTTGGCACAAAAGAACTGTGAATTGATATGCACCTGTTCATACATTATCACATTTTGAAAGAGTTGCATTGACATATTCAGATGCCATAAATTTACTCATCAAAAGTATACAATTTCATGGGCTTTAGTATAGTCATAGAGTTGTACAACTATCACTAGAAAATAATTTCAGAACATTATAGTACATCAAAAATAACCCCTGTGCCTATTAACAGTCACCTCCCATTCTCCCTCACACTAGGTAATTACTAATCTACATTCTGTCTCTACACATTTGCCTATTATGGTCATTTTATATAAGTAGAATCATATAATAGGTGAACTTTTTTGACTGATTTCTTTTGCTTAGGGGAATATTTCCAAGGTTTGACAGTGTTGTGGCACATATTAATACTTCCCTTATTTTTTATTGCTGCACAATATTTCATTATGTGAGTATGCTAAATTTTGTTTACCCATTTGTCAGCTATTGAACAAATGGGTTGCTTTCACTGTTTGACTATAAATAATGGTGTTATGAACATTTGTGTATACGTTTTGTGTGAAAGTATGCTTTCAAATTTTTTGGTCATATACTCCAGGAATAGAATTGCTGGGTCATGTGTTAGTGCTATGTTTAACCTTCTGAGTAAGTGCCAGACTGTGTTTCAAGGTGGCTGTGCTATTTTACCCTCCCAATAGCAATATACTATAACAATTTTAATTTGCATGAGTATTTAATATGAACACCACTTTGGAAATTTAATATGAATGAAAAACTTGACATTCAAATGATTTAAGAATATCACCCATGGTCATATTAAAAGGATAGGGTGAAGGCAAAAGTCAGGATTTGAGTCTGGGTCTAGCACACGCCCAAGGTCTGTGCTCTTTCTCAACTGCCATGCATGTCCTCAAGAAACATTCTGAGGGAAACCATGTGAGGCAATAAGTCTATTAAGTACCTTGATTGTGGTAACCTTCACAATGTATACATATATCAAATCATCACATGATACATCTTAAATATGTACAATTGTATTTGTCAATCCTACCACAGTAAGGCTGAAAAAAAATGAATCTGTTGGTTCTTAGTATTTTTGTTTCAAACATACTTTTCTTTCCATGATGTTAAGTTCCATAGTTTAGTAGAGTCTAATAAAAAACACATTTATGGAAAGATATAAAAAATCCTATTTTAATAAATTCTGTTTCTAAGTGGAAAAAAATTCATGCCCGATCAATTTTATGTAAATTGATTTCCAAGTAAAAGTAAGTGCATTAGTCCTTTCTAGAACTTTACTTCTATTTTCTTTTTAATGCAAGGCAAAAAAAATTTCCTTGTTCACTCTGTCATTTTCTGGAACTTAGTCATGATAAAGGAATCTAGAAGCTACTTGTTTGCCGTGCACTCACTCCGAGTTTGTACAACAAGAGTTAGAATTAGTCAAGGTATGTGGAGGTAGGCGCAGTCAAGAGGACTGCTTCCGGCCACTGCAATTCTGAAGTCATACAAAGCCTACCATGCAGAAAGAAGAAAGGAATTGTATCATATTGATTAAACCCCAAAACCACTTTTTGTATTTAAAAGAGTACAATCATTAAAAACCTCTAGTATTCCCTTTTAAAATACATTTTTAAAAGTCTTTGGAATAAATACGTTTTGAGATTCTTTTCTCAAGAACCCACTTCACTCCTTCCCACTTCTGTCCACAAGATTTGCTGGGATATTCCCTAAAACACATGCTTATATATCTGTGCTTGTGCTATTCTATTATCTTCTGATAGAAGATTGGACCAGGGCTTGGCCCAATCTGGGCCAAATTGTGCTGCTTTCCAGAAATTTTAAATCAAGTCTAAAGCATCCCAGGTGCAAGATGGGATAAATTGTACAAATTAGGAATTGAGGCATAATCATCTTCTACCATGTCATTCAAGGGCAAAAAGAAAATAATAAAAGATGTCTAATGTAGAGAATCTGAAGAGAGAAAGACAAACACAAAGAGATTGAGATTCTAGTCCTGCTTGAGCAGCCAAATCTTAAAGCTGCCTTTAATGTTTGAGAGTTGTCCTTGATTTTTTTAAATACTTCTTTCCCTCTAGGCTAATCTGCGTTTCTATTACTTATGAATAAAAAGTACCAATGATTCAAGCTCCCTAGAGCCACAAAAGGAAGTAATGATTTTTTTTCATGAATTTGCAGATACATCTGTACACATATAATGTCATACTTTTATGTGCATTAATGTAACAAATAGGAATCTCACAGACAGGGTGTGTTTTTCATAGTTCACATAACTAACTGAAAAAAGTGGCTACATAGTAGGCCATGAACTCTGTGTTCAATATTAGAAATTTAAAAAATAGAAATCTTTATTTGAATGTTGTGGTAATCTGTATCATTTGAATGTGAACTTTCTTTTGCAACAGCAAAATTCTAGTTTTTTGAAAGCCTGATTGTTTTTTAACCAGAAAAACACATTCCCCATGACTTAAAAAACAATTTCATTAAAAGCGTGATATTGAAGGTTTACTTTTGTAAAGCTCTTATTTTCACATGAGATTCAAAATGAAATTTAAGTATGGGAATTATTATTTGGAATTAGCTTACTCTTTCTAATAATAGACACTGTACAGTTTCACAAACTTTTCTTATTTTGTATTGCCATAAATATCCTAAAAATTTCAAGAGTTTGGTGATTTGAGAAAGAAAAAGGATTTTGAGTAGACTAGGCAACTGAAAAAGAGTTTTCTGCAGAGGTGACTAATTTTATTGTTTTAAAGTGTCTTTTACATAAATATGTATCTGCTAACTTTGAAATTTTTGAAAACTATTTACCTTTTATTTTGGAAACCCAGAATGTATGTACATACTGTCAGTAAAATACTAAGCAAACTTTCGACTGATGAGGATTTTAACTGAAGAAAAATAAAGTTAGAATGCTTATGTTATCATCACATTTTTGAAGAATTAAAAGACTATAGGAATAAATATACATTAGTTTCAATTTTACAAAGTCTTAACTAGGTATTGATTTAAAAATTATGTTTGATATGACTTTTCACCATAATGCCCAATTGTATGAAACAATGCAACAATTTGTTATTTCAAGTTGAATTGTGTCTGATTCCAAGTTCCAATTCTTCAGGGCTGTTTGATACCAAATTTCTTTTTTTCCTAATTTTTTTTTTTTTTAGAAAAGTTTATTGTTAAATGTACAACAGGGTTCAAGACAACACTTCATTCTAGCTATAGGTGGCGAAGGAGTTTATGTCAGGGAATACAGATGTTTAAATATGAATGGAATCAAGAGTCATCGTGGCTTCAGGAACAAGGAACAGTTTACTTTTTGCCAGATTTCTTAATTCCACCTGTGGCCAGGGGGCCTTTCCCCATGGCCTTCACTTTTAGCTCCTCGAGTTTCTTCTGCACCTCTTTTTGTTTTTGCTTGAAAGCTTTATCTTCCTCGTTCTGTTATAACTGGAGTACAAGAAAGGAGTCATCACACACTGAGAGGCAAATTTTGAGTCCTTTAATAGCTGGCGGTCGAGAGTGGCTCACGCCTGTAAAAAAATCTCGACCCCAAATGTAGCAAGTCAGGGGTTTATAAGGGCAAAAACCACAAAGGGGCTACATAGCAACAGGGAACTAAAAACAAAAAGGAAACAATTACTTGGTGCAACATTTGATTTCAGTTAAACAAGGGTACAATTAGAACAAGGAACTTGTAGTTTAGCAGTCTTCAAACACCAGGGGAAAAAGGGAGTGGAACAAGGATGTGGGCTTGTGAGTACCAGAAGGTTGTAACAGTCACGTGCAGGGGGGTTGCATCAGGGTGAGCTGGTAGTTAAGATGAAAGATTTTAACAAAATGGAGCTACTTATATTCGGCAAGCTATTACAGGCTATTATAAACTTTACAGATACTTCATAGCCCCCTTTTATTTGAGCATGAGTCAATGCGTTGACTCCTTAGTCATAAGTATGTTATTGTAGTGGGTTCTTATATATATATGAGTTTGATAGAGGGAATTTGCTGTTTGATAAAGTTAATAAGCCAATTTAATATATAGGGTCCTATGAGCAGACCAAGGAGGAGAAGTATAACAGGGCCAGCCAAACTGATGATGAGAGTTGTTAACCAGGGGTTCCAATTGAATAAGGATTGGAACAAAGATTTATTATTTTCTCTTTCTTGGTTTTTTTTTTTTTTGTGTGTGTGTGTGTCTAAAGTTTGTCAAAGCTTTTGGAGAGAGTTTTTTATAATTCCGAACTTGTAGGCATAAAAACAGTATGATTCCTTGAGAGTTATACAGAGTTTTCTCTGGGACAAGATAAGCAAGTTCAGACCTATACGATTTTGGAGGACAACTTCTGCTAGGAAGTTTACCTGGTCGTGGAGTTAGTCTATGGTATATTGTAGAGTTTCTATGTCATTATCAAGTTGTTGTATGAGATGAGATATGCCGAGTTTAGTATGGACTACGGTGGCAGTACTTAGGGTTGTTGTCTCTGTTATATCGAAGCCTATTAAACCAGGTATTAAAAAAGGGACTGTACATTTGTGATATGTAGTTGGGATGTCAGGGGAATGAAGAAAAGACTTTTTTGAGGACAACTGTAAGTGTATGCCTGGGGAAGTACATGAACAGTAATATATAAGGTAGGTTCCTTGTTTAATTTCTCAGTTGTAACACATTTTTTATAAAATTATATCATTTTATTTCTTCTACAAAGCAGAAATTTTTCATTATATTTAACGAATAATAAAAATAATAATTTCTGTACCCTTTTCATCCATCAATCAAAGGCAGTACAGTAATTTCTTTTAATCAATATTTTTTATTATGGTTTTGGGGGTACAGTTAAGGGTTAGGTATACAAATACGTTTCATTCAGACACCCTGTTGATAAGAGGTGTTTCTCCATCCCCAGACAGATATTTGCTACTGTTAATCCCATCTCCCTCGTCCTCCCCATAGTTTCCCACTACTGTTAGTCATTTTCTTATAGTATTACATTGGATGTTAAAGGTCCATTATATGAGTGAGAACATGTGATACTCGGATCTTTGTTTCTGTGAGAGGTCACTCAGTATTATAGACTCTAGTTCCATACAGGTGGCTGCGAAATTCATGATTTTGTTCCTTTTTATGGCTGCGTAGTATTCCATCATGTATATGTACCACATTTTTTAATCCAGTCCTCTTTTGATGGGCAGCATGGTTGCTTCCAGGTTCTTGCTATTGTGAACAATGCTGCGATAAACATACGTGTGCAGGTATCTTTTTTATAGAGTGATCTGAATTCTTCAGGATATATTCCCAGTAGGGGAATTGTGGGATCATATGGGAGGTTGATATTTAGAGCTTTTAGGAATCGCCACACTGCTTTCCACAGAGGTTGCACTGGTTTACACTCCCACCAATAGTGTAGAAGTGTTCCCTTTTCACCACACCCTCTCCAGCAGCTGTTATTTTTTGAGTTGTTGATAATTGCCATTCTGACTGGAGTTAGGTGGTATCTCAGTGTGGTTTTGATTTGCATCTCCCTGATGATTAGTGAGGTTGAGCATTTCTTCATGTGTTTGTTGGCTGCTCGGATGTCTTCCTTTGTGAAGTGTCTATTCATATCTTTTGCCTATTTTATAATGGGGTTGTTTGTTTTTTTCTTTTCAGCACATTTGAGTTCCTTGTAGATCCAAGATGTTAAGCCTTTGTCAGACCTAGTGTTGGCAAATACTTTTTCCCAGTCTGTAGGCTGTCTCCCTGCTCTCTTGATGGTTTCTTTGACTTTGCAGAAGCTTGTCAGTTTAATAAGGTCCCACTTGTCTATCTTCTCTCTTATGACCTGTGGCTTTCGGGTTTTGTTCAGGAATTGGATGCCAGTTCTGATTTCCATGAGGGTATGTCCTTCATTTTCTAAGGTTCTTAGGGTTTGAGGTTTTACATTTAGGTCTCTGATCCATTTGGAGTTAACCTTTGTGCATGGGGATAGATAGGGGTCCTGTTTCAATCTTCTGCATGTGGTCAGCCAGTTTTCTCAGCACCATTTACTGAATAGGTTCTCCTCTCCCCAATGGTAAGTGGTGGAGGCTTTGTCAAAGATGAGTTGGTTGAGAAATTGAGGTTTTGTTTTGGAATCTCAGTTCTATTCCATTGATCTATATGCCTGTTCCTATACCAATACCAAGCTGTTTTGATGATTGTAGCTTTATAGTAAAGTTTGAAGTCTGGTAATGTGATACCACCTGCTTTGTTTTTTTTGCTGAGGATTGTTCTGGCTATTCTTGGACATTTGGGTTTCCATATGAATTCCTGTGTTGTTTTTTCTAGGTCTGAGAAGAATGTTGCTGGTAATTTGATGGGTATTGCATTGAATTTGTAGATTGCCTTCAGTAAAATGGCCATCTTCACAATGTTGATTCTTTCAATCCATGAGCATGGGATATTTTTCCACTTGTTTGTGTCATCTCTGATTTCTTTGAGCAGAGTTTTGTAGTTCTCATTGTAAAGCTCTTTCACATCTCTGGTTAAGAAGAAGTCAAGGTATTTCATTTTTTTGTGGCTATTGTGAATGCAATTGTGTTTTTTATTTGGGTTTCTGTTTGCTTATTATTGGTGTAAAGAAATGCAATTGTCTTTTGCACATTTATTTTGTATCCTGAGACTTTGCCAAAGGCCTTTATCAGTGTAAGGAGGTTTTTGACAGATTTTCTCGGGTTTTCAAGGTACACAATCATATCATCTACAAAGAGAGATAACTTGACTTCCTCTTTTCCTATTTGGATACTCCTGATTGCCTTCTCTTCTCTGATTGCTTGAA
>NW_007245919.1:33652-59042 GCF_000164805.1 Carlito syrichta
TCTTGCATCCCAGGAATGAAGCCTACTTGGTCATGATGGATGATTTTTGAGATGTATTGTTGAATCTGGTTTGCCAGGATCTTGTTGAGAATTTTAGCATCTATGTTCATCAAAGATATTGGCCTGTAATTCTCTTTTTTTGTTGGATCTTTACCTGACTTGGGTATCAATGTGATGTTGGCTTCATAAAATGATTTGGAGAGAGTTCCGTCTTTTTCAATCACCTGAAATACCTTCAGTAGGATTGATATCAGGTCCTCCTTAAATGTCTTGTAGAATTCTGCTGGAAAACCATCTGGACCAGGGTTTTTTTTTTGTAGGTAGTTTTCTTATTACGTAGTCTATTTTCTTGATTGTTATTGGTCTATTTAGGGTCTCAATTTCTTCTTGTTCCAACCTAGGTAGGCTGTTTGATGTCAGAAAGTCCTTCATTTCCTTAAGGTTCTCAAGTTTGTTTCCATACAAGTGTACATAGTAGTCTCCAATGATGTTTTGTATTTCTTCAGGGTCAGATATGACTTCATCTTTTGTGTTTCTGGTTGTGCTTATTTGGGGTTTTTCTCATTTTTTCTTGGTCAGTCTAGCTAGGGGAACTTCGGTCTTTTTTATCCTTTCGAAGAACAAGCTTTTTGTTTCATTGATTTTTTGTATTATCTTTTTGTCTTCTATGTCCTGGATTTGGGCTTTTATTTTGGTGATCTGGATTCTTCTGCTGAAATTAGAGTTTTTGTGGTCTTGCTTTTCCAGCTTCCTTGGGTGGCTTGTTAAGCTGTTAATTTGTGTCCCTTCCATTTTCTGCATGTGTGTTTGTAGGGATATAAATTCCCCTTTTACTACAGCTTTTAAGGCATCCCAGAGATTTTGGTAAGATGTTTCTTCATTTTCATTTGTTTCCAGGTATCTTTTGATCTCTGTTTTGATTTCATCATTAACCTAGGAGTTACTTAGTATTATGCTGTTTTGTGTCCATGTCTTTGTGGGTTTTGGGGGGACTTTGTTGGTGTCAATGTTTATTTTTATTCCACTGTGTTCTGAGACGGTGCATGGTAGAATTTCAGTCCTTTTAAATTTGCTTATGCTTGATTTATGGCCAATTATGTGGTCGATCTCAGAATACGTTCCATGCAGTGATGAGTAGAATGTGTATTCTGTGGTCTTTGGATGGAGTGTTCTGTAGTTATCAATTAAGTCCATTTGGTCCAAAGTCACATTGAGGTTCCGGTTCTCCTTGCTTATTTTTTGTCCTGATGATCTGTCTAGGGTTGTGAGTTGGGTATTAAAGTCCCAGTTATGATGGTGTTAGAGTCAATATCTTTCTTTAGTTTTCCTAGAAGTTGCTTTATGAACATTGGCACACCTATGTTGGGTGCATATATGTTTAGGATAGATATTTCTTGTTGATGGATTGAGCCTTTTATCCTTATGTAGTGACCTTCTGTATCTTTTTGATTTTTAATAGCTTTAAGGGTATTTTGTCCGAAATTAAGATCGCTACTCCTCCTTTCTTTTGTATTCCATTTGCCTGAAAGTTTGTTTCCCATCCTCTTACTTTGAGTCTGTGAGTGTCCTTTCTAGTGAGGTGAGTCTCTTGAAGGCAATAGATTGTTGCCTGATGATATTTTATCCATTTTTCCATTCTATGTCTTTTCAGTGGTGCATTTAGTCCATTCACATTTAGGCTAATAATTGAAATGCAAGAGTTGATCCCTGTCATAATGTTCTTACAGATTTGTTCCTGTTTGTTTGGTGTCTTTCTTTGGATTTTGGAGTTGGCTCATGTGTGTTTTTAATATTTTGCCTGTACTCTTGGGAAGAATGTTGTTGTTCTTTTTTCTTTTTCTTCTGTGTTCAGTACTTTCTTAAGTGTTTCTTGTAGAGGTGGTCTGGTGGCAGTGTAGGTTCTTAGGGATTGGATACCTGGAAAAGATTTCAATTCTCCCTCACTAATGAAGCTTAGTTTGGCTGGGTAGGTTATTCTTGGTTGAAATTGTTTATCTTTTAGAACTTTTGAGATAGGACTCCTGGCTCTCCTAGCCTGAAGGGTTTCTGTGGATAAATCTACTGCTATTCTTATTGGTCTTCCCGGGTAGGTAGTCTGGCCTTTTTCTCTTGCTGCCTTTAGGATTTTTCCTTTTATAGCTACTTTGTTTAGGCGAATTGTTATGTGTCTGGGAGTTAGTCTTCTCATTTGCTGTCTTGCCGGGGCTCTCTGAATCTCTTGTGCTTGAATTTTTTCATCTTTGATGAGATGAGGGAAGTTTTCTTGAATGATTTCATGAAATGTTTGTTCCAGTGTGGGCTCTGTTTCTCTCTCTGCCTCAGGAAGCCCAATTACTCCTAGGTTTGGTCTCTTGGAGTGATCATTCATCTCTTGCAGGTTTTGTTCTGTCTTTTTGAGCTTCTTTTCTATGCTTTTCACAGTTTGGGTTAGTGCTGTGTTTTGGTCTTCGAGCTCTGAGATTCTTTCTTCTGCAGGGCTAATTCTGCTTTCCATGTTTATTAGTTTGTTATTTATTTCCATCACATTATTCTTTACTGCTGTTATTTCTGACATCAGCTCCTTCCTATTTTCCTCTTGTCTCTCCTCAATTTTTTAAATTCTCTCTATTAATGTCTTGATGTGTGGGTTTGTTGCATGTGACCAGTCATTCTGGGGGCTCTTCATTGTTTGTGTTCTAGAATCTGTTTTCTCAGTGTCTGATCTCCCAGGGGTCTGTGTGAGACCTATATTCTTCTTTTGGTTTTTCTTCATTTGTGCGGTTTTTTCCCCCCTCCCTACTTTTTCCTTCCCTCCATGTCACCGTCTTCTTTAATTCTGTTATTCAGGGGTAGAGGGATTGGTTTTGCTTTTATTTGTTCAATCTCCTATTCTTTATGTATGCCATCTTACTTTGTTCAATTCTGGAGTTGTACTGTAGGTTGGGGGTGGTCCTTTTTGCAGTTTTGAGATTTACTTAAGGGGCGAGCTGTGATTCAAAATCTATCTGCAGGTCCTGGTATTCACTGACAGGTGCATGGATAATCTGAAACCCACTTTCCACTGCCTTGGAATCTGTCCATGCAGTGAGGCTGTAGGTTTACTCCCTGAAATAAAATGTCATTAACAGAGGGAAGAGAATGGAGCAGACGGTGGGTTGAAGAGGGGGGTGGAGAAATAGAGGAGTAGGGGGGGAATCAAACGAGTGTACCAACAAATGGAGAGAGAGAGATCTATACTGAAACAGATAAAAGCAATAGACCACAGCTACAGACTAACCAACTCCTATACAAAAAAAAAATAAAACATACAATGATGCCAACATACAAGCTAACCAACCACTTTATTCGTGTGCTGTTCCTCTATACAAAGATATGGTTTACAGAGAGAAGAAAAGAGAAGAATAGGAAGAAAAAAAAGGAATAATACAGTAGGAATAGAATTAAGTCATTAAACTAACAGAACCAATCAAGCACACTCTGAGACTTTTCATTTAAGTCCAATGTCCTTTCAGTTCTGATTTCTAGCTTTCTTTTCAAGCTGGTAAATTATTTTGCAGTTAGGGTCAGTTGCCCCTGGCCTACTGTGAAGGACAGTCCAGATCACCCTCCATTCACCACTCTGGCCTGTGTCTGTTTTTCAAGCTTGTTTCTCCCGTTTTGGTGTTGTTAACTTGAATTGCCAGCAGGTGGTGCTATCTCAGCTGCTCGCTCCAGAGGGGGTGGGGCCGGACAAGAACCGACAGAGGCTGGAGATGGAAGCCTGCCTCAGGGCACACCTGAGGAGACCCATGGCAGGCAGGATGTAACAGTCGCAGGAGAGGTGGCAGTGATCCCAGCAGATCTTCTCTGCAGGGGCTTCAAGGACTGAAGTCATGGATCGCCTCAGGCACGGGTGGTGTGATGTGCTATGGCCACCATGGAGGCCGCGGCGCCGCCGGTGGCTGCTGTGTCTGTGCTGCAGTGGCTGTCCAGACTGCTGCGATGCCCCAGTGGTGGCAACGGCCGAGCTCCGTGTGAAGAGCGGGGTGCGATGTTGGGGTCCACAGCCCCTGGGGAGAGAGCCAGAGACCCACTGCAGTTCTCCTTTGCAGAGGGTTTCATAGACCAGGTTGCCCCGTCGCCATCTTGCCAGAAGTCCCTGTAACACATTTTGCAAGCCCTGTAGAACAGGCAAACCAAGCATTAGTGGAAGCCATATATGCCATGGATGTTAACATGGGTAGGGTGAGAGATGAATTATAAACATCAGAAAGCAGGGATGTGGTAAAATTGAAGCCTGAAGTTATAAGACAGGAGGCATTACCAGTTATTTTTCTTAGAGTCATGTGTATCATTCTTGGGGTACATTTTGTTTTATTAGCAGTACTGGTGGTGGGAGGTTTGACCCCCATGTCTACATAATATGGGGGTTTTGACTTTAAATAGAATCAGCAGTTCTGAGTTAATTGAGGCCAAGTAGTGTTAAGCAAGCAGTGTATATTAGTTAGTATGGGGAAAAGGCTAAGAAGTTGTCAAGATGGCTTTGGAAACAGATGACCAGGGAGTTTAGATGAGCTCCCTAGGTTAGGAGGGCTTAAAGCCTTAGGGACTGGTGACAGAAGCAGAGGGGGTGGTTGTTGGTATTTATAGAGTAGAGAGTCTTCTAGTTTTGTCCACGGTCCCATTTGGGTCTTGTAGAGGGTTACCTGTCATTGAATGATGAAAAGGGTCCCCTAGTCATAATTATTTAAATAGAGGTATATGTCCCATGTGAAACCCATACTCTAGGAAAGGTGGAAGGGATTGTTAACTTTTATATATATTGGTGAGTAAATGAGATGGATTCCCTGGGCACTCCTCCATACAGTGACTTTGGAGGTGTTATTAGATCCATCAGAGTGGACAAAAGAATTGGTCAACCTGATTGCAGAGGTTGTTAGTGGATTTTCCTGGGCATATATAAAAGTCTATGTCTCTCAAGTTTATATAGAGGCTTTCATATGACAGGCCCCTGGTTCATGGTATTTAACAGCTGGAAAATTACCTGTTCCATTTTCTCTTTGGCCTGACAGGTCCAGCAGATATGTTTTGAATAGGACCAGGTCGGATAGTATCTAATATTTTTCCTGCTTTTACAGTGGTAAGGGTGAAGAAGTACCAGGTGGGTTGTTGGGTCCCACTTAGGATTATATAGGCTAAGAAACACCAGAAAGAGAGTCTTAGCTTGAGGTGTTGAACTCTAATTACTACTGCCCATCTTTGGATGGAGTCTGATGACAGGCCTGGAGGGTTAATTTTTAGAAGATTTTTTAGAGTCCTGTTCTGCAGTCCAGTGGCCTGAGCTGGGTGGAGCAATGTCATCAAATCCGTTTCTCTTGACTCGTGAGTGGTGAATTCAGGCTGACAGTTTGTCCACTTTAAGTGCCATTGGGGTGGTAAGGATGACAATATAAGGTCCCTTCTAGGCAGGGGTGAGCCCTTCTTTCTGGAACTTTTTGACATAGACTAGGTCTCCGGGCTGGAACTGATGGCCTGGGGTGGAGAATGGGGTTGGCAGGATGGCACGGATGTTGGAATGTATGGTGGCCTGGACCTGTTGAAGGGACTGGAGAGATTTTAATGGAGATTGATTAGTAATTTCTTCAAGAATGGGATCCTGTAACTGGGGTAACAGAGGAGGGGGTCTCCCAAACATGATTTTATATGGGGTAAACCCAGTCTTATAGGGGGTGGTGTATTGGGTTTGGAGAAGGGCCAGAGGGAAAAGGTTTACCCATTTTTCACCATTTTCTCTATTATTAATTTGGTTAAAGTAGTTTTTAAAGTCTGGTTCATGCTTTCTACCTGTCCAGAGTTTTGTGGCCAGTAGGCACAATGTAATTTCCAAGTTATACTCAGTGTCTTGTTTACCAGTTGGGCTATGGAAGAGGTAAAGGCAGGATCACTATCTGAATCAATGGAGAGAGGGAGCCCAAACCTAAGAATAATTTTATTTAGTACAAACCTGGTAACCTTAAGGGCGTTTTCATTATTTGTGGTAAAACCTTCTATCTTTCCATAAAAATATCTACAAACACTAATAGATAGTTGTACCCCACATGAGGGAGTTTTATTTCTGTAAAGTTTATTTCCCAGTTTTCTCCAGAGCTTGATCCTTGGGCCCTGATTTTAATAGAGGGCCTTGGCCCCTGTTTTGTATTGATTTGGGCAAAAGCAGGACATCTTGCTGTTATCTTGGTTGCTACTTTAAGTCATTAATATGATAAAAACGGCTTAACAGCTCAGTCATTCTGGTGTTTCTTAAATGGGCGGTAGAATGTAGTTGTCTTACCAAAGTATGTCAAAGAGTTTCAGGCAAAGTAATTTTAGAGTTCTTGATCCACCATCTGGTAGGATCCTTGTGGACCCCCGCCTGATTCACTTGTTCTTTTTTTTTTCCTGGGTGTTGGTAGGCTGTCTTGGAAGAGAAGAAACTGGAAAGGTTTTACTTAGCAGGATAGTCAGGGGCTTAATTGGAAGTCTGCTGTCTCTCGGGCCTCTTGATCTGTCAGGCAATTTCTGGTCGTCTCTGGAGTGTCCGATTTTTGATGCCCCCTGCAGTGAATGACAGCTATCTCTTTGGAGAGCCATATAGCCTCTAAAAGAGCTAAAAAATTTTTTTCTTATTTTTTATAGTCTTACCCACTGCAATAAGTCCTTGTTCCTTGTAGATAATGGCATGGACATGAAGTATAGCAAAGTCATACTGACTATCAGTGAAGATGTTTATTCACTTTCCTGCTCCCCAGTACAGGACCTGAGTTAAAGCAATTAACTCAGATTTTTGTGCCCAGGTACCCTGGTGTAAAGACTGACCAGATTATGTAATGAGCCGTGGTTATGGCTGCACCAGTCTTGTGGACTCCCCCATCACCAGACTGTTACCATCTGTGAATAGGTCAGCATCAGTCTGACTTAAGGGAGAGTCCCGAAGATTGGGTCAGCTAGCTTGAGAGATGTCCAACACATCTTCACAGTCATGAACTGGCATTTCCAGATTATCATTGAGCAGCAGGGTGGCTGAATTGAGGCATTGAGTAGGAGAGAAAGTTATTCTAGATTGGTCAAGTAGGAGGCTTTGATACAGGGTGATATATGAGTTTGACATCCAATGGCCAGATGCTCCCTGGAGTAGAGTTTCAACAGCATGGGGAACAGTTAAAGCCAGGTTTTGGTCAAAAGTCAATTTATCTTCTTCTTTAACTAGTATGGCCATGGCTGCAATGGCCCAGAGACAAGTGGGTCATTCAGAGGTCACTGGGTCCAGTCTTTTAGACAAGTAAGCCACCATTCTTCTCCAGGGTCCTAAGGTCTGAGTGAGGATCCCTTTTGCAATTCCTCATTGTTCATGAATGAACAAGTGAAAAGGCTTGGTAATATCTGAGAGGGTTAAAGCCGGGGCTTGAGTGAGAGCTGTCTTTAACTGCTGGAATGTTTGTTCTTCAGTAGCAGTCCATTGCAGGGACTGGTCACCTGCCATGGCATTGTATAGAGGTTTGGCAACTTCAGCAAAACCAAGGGTCCATAACTGGCAATACCCCACCATCCCCAGGAATTCCAGTACCTGTTTCTTCAACATTGGTGTGGGAATTTGGAGGATAGCTTTTTTCCTGGCCGAGGTCAGGGTTCGCTTACCCTTTGTTAGCTGGTATCCCAGATAGGAGACCTTGGTTAAGCGTAGCTGTGTCTTTTTAGCTGATACCCAGTAGCCCAGGTCCTGGAGAAGCGGTAATAGATCTTTGGTACCTTTTAAGCAACTGTCCAAGTCTGCTGTTGCAAGCAAGAGATTATCCATGTACTGGAGCAGAGTACATTCAGGGTATATAGCACGAAACCCTGATAAATCCTGTTGTAAGTCTTCCCCAAAAAGTGTCAGGGAATTCCTGACCCTTTTGGCAATCTAGTCTAAGTTAACTGACTGGTGTCCCCAGAGTCAGGATCTGTCCATTCAAAGACGAAGATAGATTGGCTAGCAGGGGACAAGGGAATGGAAAAGAAGGCATCTTTTAAATCCAGCACAGTGTACACCTGATGATGGGAGGGGAGTAGGTTGAGTAATGTGTATGGGTTGAGAACAGTAGGATGGATTGTTTCAACTTGCTTATTAACTTCCCTCAAGTCCTAGATGATTGATAACCAGAAGTTCCTGACTTTTTAACTGGTAGGAACAGAGTGTTCCAGGTGAATTGACAAGGTGTCAGAATGTTAGCTGCTAAAGGTCTTTTTTTTTTTTGAGCTGGAGTCTCACTCGGTTGCCCAGACTGGAGTGCAGTGGCCACTCCCAGCCACCGCCTCGCCTGCTGGGCTCCGGCGATCCTTCTGCCTCAGCCTTCCGAGTAGCCGGAACTACAGGCATGCACTACCACGCCCGGCTGATTTTTTGATATATTGTAGAGAGAGGTCTCGCTGCCCAGGCGGGTCTCGAACCCGCAGGCTCAGGCAATCCACTCACCTCAGCCTCCCAAATGCGCGGGATTACAGGCTGAGCCACCGAGCCCAGCTGCTAAAAGTCTTTTAATGTGAGGTGCAATTCTTTTGCAGGCCTGTAAACTCATGGGATATTGACAAATGTAAATGGAAGTGGCTGATGCCAACAGACTCACCACAACCAGAGGGTGATGCTTCGTCAATCTCAGTGGGTTGGTCTCCACCCAGACTGAAGGAAATTCCTGCTATAACTGTAGAAGCAAATCTAATGAGATATTTTCAGTGGGAGAATCAGAAGAAACTAAGAGGTATTCTTCAGAAAGCAGAACAGTGACTAGCATTTGATAGGCAGTGTCAGTAGGAATATACATTTTAGTTTCTTCAGGTGAGCACATAATCGTTTCTCTTAGTTTCTGGAGCAAATCTCAGCCCATGAGAGGGTATGGGCAGTCAGGGGCTATTAGAAATCACCTGTTTCTGACCTAGCTCAACTGTCTGGTTGGAAGTGAACTTGTAGTTTGTTATTGTCCCCATTGTCCCTTGAACAGAAATTTGCTTCTTGGATATGGGTCCTAATGGTGACTTTAGGACTGACAGTTCTACCTCAGTGTCCACTAGGAGTTGGATTGGGTGGTCCCCCCATAGTGGTGGTTACCATGAACTCTTGGAGGCCTAAGGAAAAAGAGCCCTGGCCTCCTCAGTCTGAGTCATTTTCAGTTTCACCAGTAAAGGGAAGGACCAGAACTGACTTAGGGTCCTCTGTCTTTGGGCGATGAGGGCAATCTTGTACCCAGTGACCCAGCTCTTTACAATATGAACATTGATTCTTGGCTAGCTGGATATGTCCAGTTTCTTTTTGACCCTTTTTAGTTTCTCCCTTTGTTTTACATGCTGGCCTTGAACCAGATTGGAAGGCCTAGATGGCAGCAACTAATACTTCTGTCTGTCATTTTATTGTTCTGTCCATTTTCTTGTCTTCCTGTTTCTGTTTCTCAGCATCTTGGTTATTAAAAACCTTCTGGGCTACCTCAAACAGCTGAGAAATGTTCATTCCTGTGAAACCCTCAAGCTTCTGTAACTTTCTCCAGATTCCAGGAGCCTCCTGAGCTACAAAAGCCAAATTGATAGTCCAACCATTCTTGGGTGCTGGGGGCTCAAATGGGGTATAGTTATGGAATGCTTACTGAAGACGTTCAAGAAATGCCCCCCATGACTCTTTGGGACCCTGAACAACCTTGGTAGTCTTAGAAAGAGTCATAGGTTTTTGGGCTGCTTTCGTCAGACCAGCTAACAGAGTCTGGTGATAGGTCTGTAACGCCCTGGACTCAGCCAAAATATTAGGTCCCAATCTGGACGGGAGGAGGGAAAAACCACATTTAGCATTTCATGATTTTCCTCCTCTGTACTCACAGCCAAGGCCAGGATAGATTTCTTAGCCTGGTTCTCATATGTTCCCAGTCCTCATAGGTAAAAAGGGTAGGAGGAGCTGTTGGCAATCATCCCAGGCAGACGATGGGTCTGCATGACAGACTCTATAAAGGAGATCAAAGCCTGTGGTTTATCTGAAAATGACAGATTTTGGTGTTTCTAATTATATAAATCAGAGGTGGGAAAAGGAGTATAAACCAAGAAAGGCCATTCTGCTTGATTGGACCCCTGCAGAGCTGGAACTTCCTGGAGGGGGAGAAGGTGAGCAGGGTCAGTCTGGGACTGAAGACAAGTGGCCAAAGGCTGTGAGGGCAATGGGGAGGTGAAACAAGTGACGGTGGCTGAGGAATCGGTGGGTGAAGAAGCCTGAGGACTATATGGTGGAGGGTTACAGGCAGGGGCAACAAATTCCTTGAGGGGATCCTCTGTTAACAGAGACAAAACAAGGTGCAGAGCAACGGACATAGGAGCTGGGGAAAGAGGGAGAGGGGGGAGAGTCTTTTTGGGATCTGAGGGTTCTGGTTTTGGAGGGTGAGCAGGAGGATTGATATGACAGGGCTCATCAAGGGACTTGGAGACCAGGATTCGACTGAGGGTTCCTGGCCCTGCCCCCACTATCAAGGCACATGCCTTGAGCCAAGGTGGGGGGTTTTGGACCAAAGACAACCATTGATTAATATAGGGAAACTGATCAGGGTGTGCAGGAGACCATCCTGTCTATGTGACACCGGCAGCAATCCTCCAGACAGATTGGGTAATATTTACATCCAGAGTCCCTGTAGAGGGCAGCCCAACATTAAACACAGGCCACTTGGTTTCACAGAGGGTTTGGAGTCTGTCTTTTGAAAGAAGGACACTGTAGTCCTCTGCAAACCCAACAGAGAAATTCCTTAACATACAGTCCGGGGGACTTGAAGGCTTGGAGGCCTTAGACCCCATATTGTCAAATACTAGTAAGTCACAGGAGGCACCTGATGAGGATCAGTCTTCCAATTACAAAGAGATGAGCAAGGGCTAAAATAAGTTTCTGAGCTGATGACCAATCTGACAGTGTAGCAAACTCAAGCCCTGTGGCAAAGAGCACAGCAAGGAGACAAAACCAGGAGAGGGGCCAAGGATGACAGGGATTCAGAAACGACATATAGAATCAGAAAGTAAGGAGGGTACCCAAACTGAAACCAGGTATTAAACTGAGACTCTGTTCAACCAACGTCTTGGCTTAATGAACAGAGTCTAAGGAGTGGCCTCATCAGGCCTTAACTCCCTTACAGAGTGTCACAAAACAAATAAAGCAGACAGAACAAAATCTTACCTCCTAGGAGATGCAGATGGACTTAGATAATTTTGAGGTGATGGGAAGCCAGTAGTCATTCCAACTTTCCTCCAAGTTGGATGAAAGGCCCTGGAACATCTCAGGGGGTGCCTTCCCTATAATGTCTCCACCAAGCTGGGGAGAGCTGGAGCAAGGCTGCCTCCCAAGCTTGGGGCGAATCTCTCTGGGTCCTCCAAATGTTATAAGTGTGAGAAAGGAGTCACCACACACTGAGAGTCATATTTTGAGTCCTTTAATAGGCTGCAGTCAACAAGGGGTTCGCATCTGCAAAAACTCTTGATCCCAAATGCAGCAAGCCAGGAGTTTATAAGGGCAAAAATCACAAGGGGGCTATATAGCAAGGGGGAATTAAAAACAAAAAGGAAAGAATTACTTGGTTAAGCAGGTGATTTCAGTTAAACAAAGGTATAATTAGAACAAGAAACTTGTAGTGAAGGAGCCACCAAATACTAGGGGAAAAAGGGAGTGGAACAAGGATGTGGGCTTGTGAGTATGGGAAGGTTACAATGCTCATGTGCAGCAGGGGTGGCATCTCGGTGAGCTGGCAGCTAAAATGGAAGATTTTTAATGAAATGGAGTTACTTATATTCAGCAAGCTATTACAGGCTATTATAAGTCTTACAAATACTTCAGTCCATCTCCTTTGTCTGCATCTTGGGCTGCTTCAGGGGTTTCTTCCTGCCACATTCACAACTGAACATGGCTCCTGCCACCCCTTCCCCAGACCCTGGCACCAGAAACTGCTGATACCAAATTTCAAACATTCTGGTAAGATAGATACTTCTGCAAAGTTCTCAAGTCCTCAAATTAAAAGAAACTTTTGGTTTTCAGTTCATTAGGGTCAGGAATGGGCTAACTTCCTCTGTGTTGACTGGAGACAGGCTTTCATCAAGATTTCTGCCGTCCAGTGACTAGTGTCCAGACTCCCTCGCCACATCTTTTAAACTGCTTCTGTTTGCAGAGCTGCAGGTGAATGGGACCCAGTTCTTTGTTAACTTATGGAAACTTTCAAACTCTTGTTATCATCAAAATGCTGTACTCACAAGCTCTTTCCTTGGTTGAGTCACTTTCCCCTTTCTCAGGGAACTGCCAGCAACAGCTTCTCTCTTTTCAAAAGATCTCCACCTTTCAAATAATCCAGGTGGTGTCCTGTATGAATCAGGCTGCTTCAGTTGCAAGGTACAAGAATAAACAACTCATTTAAACATATAAAAGGAGTTTATTGGTGTCTTAGTCCATTTGGTCTTCTATTATAAAATTCCATAGAAAGGGTAGTGTTTAAGCAACAGTAATTGATTTCTCATAGTTCTGCAGGCTGGGAAGTTTAGGATCTAGGCACCAAAAGATCTGGTGTCTGTTGAAGGTCCACTTCCTGGTTCATGTAGGGTTATCATTTCACTGTAACCTTACATGGTAGAAAAAGAGTAGCTGAACTTCTGGGGTCTCTTACAAAAAGCACGAATCCCATTTGTGAGACTGGAACCCTTGTAACTTAATCACCCTTCAAAGACCTTTTCTTCTAATACCATCATCTTGGTGTTTAGGTTTTAACATAGTGCATCTTGGAGGAACAAAAACATTCAAACCATAGTAATTGGCTTAATAAAATGAAAACTTCCTAGCTACCACTGGCTTCAGGTGTGGTTGTACCTAAGGGTCGAAAAAGTATCCCTTCCTCTCTGCTCCTTGTCTGAATTTTCTCCTTATGAGCTTTTTTTCCAAGCAAGATCTCTGTACTGATGGCAGACGTGGTCTCTAGTGGCACTTGGCCCATTTTATTCCTCTTAGTTTTTACAAAACTCTTAAAGAATTCGCTGATTGGTCTGGAGTATAGGCTCACCCCTGAAGTAACTACTGTGACCAGAAAGAAAAACATTTGGATTGACCAGAACACGAAACAGGAAGTATGATAAATTCCAACTTAATTATCAGATTAAGGAAGAAGGTAGTTTTTTAGAGAGAAACAACAAACAAAATAAAAAGATGTTCACTACAGATCTCTCCTGAGCAGGAACCCTGAAATATACATAATCTCTTTATGTCCCTTTGCCTAGATAAAAAGCTTTAAACTCAGAACACAAATGTTTTACTACTCACTTAGGATATAAAGGGGCAAAAACCACTCATTCTTTATCTCTTTTAGTAGTAAAATAAAAAAAATTTATGTCACACTTGATTATTCTGTTATATTTTAAAGTGGATTTCATGTGTTATGAGTCTCAATAATACCAAACATTATAAGCAGTCTATATGTTATTATTTTGCTTAGAGTCATGTTAGATCCATACAATAATACTTCCAGGTTAGGTTAGAATCTCAATCTCCTCAGAGCTCATGAAATCACCGTAAGCCTGGTGGCTGTTTTTCTACTCAGTCTTTCAAGTGCATTTGAATGATTGATGATAGATAAGTCCTTGTAATGTTCAAATTTATTCATGAATAAAATAAAATTTATCTTGAATTTATTACATTCCCAAATCATGCAGCACTCTAGGGCTATAGGTGTATGCCACAGTGCTTTCAGAGAATTTTCAATTTGTTGAAAACATTAGGCTTATGATCAGATAACCATCAGCAAAGTTGCAAGTACTATAATCAAGGTCAATGCAAAGTTTGGGAAAAATAGAGTAGGGATTATCTGAGGTTTCTTGTTTTCAATTAAATATAATCCAAAAATTTTATATGGCACTTCTAGACTTTTGTGCTCTGTATCAAATCTTCCTTATGAGTTTGCCACTCCTTCGCATGTGCCCTGTTTTCTAGCCAGATAGGATAGCTTGCATTGGGTTATCACTATGAATTGTGCTCTTCTGTGTTTGTTCTCTCCTCGTTCTGTTCCTTCATCCAGGACTGGACTTCTCCCATTATGTCTATTTTTGAATAACCCTGCCTTCCTTTAATATTCTTCTCAAATGTTGAGTATTCTTCCTTTAAGAATTCCATTTTACTTTTTTGGATTTGATCTCTCTCTCTGATGCCATTGTAGCATTTTATCTTATCTCTCATGTTATTTTTGTGTTACAATTGTTGTGTGTTATAGTTGACTGCTTTCTCTCTTCTGCCACCCACTTAGACTTCTTACACAGATCCTCCTCTTAGCTTTTAAGCTTGTCTCAATTTTCACTAAGAAAATAGAAGCAGACAGGAGCTTCCTTGTAGTCCCACAATAAAAATAGCCATCTATGCTCCTTACTTTTCTGAGATGAAATTATCCCTGCTTTTTTTGAATCTCATTTCTCTTTACAAAGTGCTCTAATTATAAAATAATCTCTTCTGTCCTTTTCCTATTGGTTCCTTCCTCTGTATTGTTTCATTTCCATCAGCATATAAACATTCTTTATCTTAAATAAAGGAAGTACCTTCCTGACCTGAAGTCCCATTTAGACCTTTCTTTGTTTACCTTCATGTAAAACTTCTTGAAAGGGCTTACTGTAATCTTTTTCTCTGCTTTCTTACCATCAGACTCAAATCAGTGGAGTGACTGCAGCACTAAACTTGACATTGTGCTTGCCTGGGTTAGCTATAATTCTAAGTCTAATGCACTTTTCCCTTTCTTTTTCTTGGTATTTTAGCAGCATTCATTAAAATTTACCTTTTTTTTTTTTAGCATAGTTTTCTCTTGGATTCCATGACAGCACTTATTGTTTACCCCATCTAAGTCTATTTTGATTGTTCCTTGACCTTATTTCATGCTCAAAATATTGAAAGAGCTTGAGCTTATTTCTTAGACTTCAAAAATCCCGTTGTTATTTAATTTATTCTCATGCTTATCTATCTTCAATTCTGACTTATGTTGGAACTCCAGGCTTGCAAATTCATATACCTGCTTGATTTTTTTAAAAAAATATTTTATTTTTTAATTTTAAAGATGTGGGATACAATTCAGGATTAGGAACACAAATGGTCAATCATCATTTTAAGTTTTAGACAAAAATAAATTTAGAAAACATTTTATTCTCCCGGATTTATCACAAATGACTAAATTTTCAATTTAATACAAACAAAATAGAAATCTGTATTGATGATTAACAAAAGATAAAAAAAAGAGGCAGTACCATGCTACGTTGACATCTGGAATGCCTCACACCATCAGAAAACAATATTGTTTTCAAGCTGCAATATCTTGGTATTTAGGTTTTGAAGAGCCTGATGAAAACTACCTGAATGATTTACAATCCATTTGGGGAAGCCATTGAGCTATGGAGATCAGCTTTTATACATTCTAGTATGTGTCCATCTAAATAACAAACAGAAGGCCGGACTAGGTGGCTCAGCCTGTAATCCCAGCACTTTGGAAGGCCGAGATGAGTGGATTGCCTGAGCCCGCGGGTTTGAGACCCGTCCAGGCAACTTGGCGAAACCTCGTCTCTACAATAAATCAAAAAGTTATTTGGGCATGGTAGCACGTGCCTGTAGCTCCAGCTACTTGGAAGTCTGAAGTGGAAGGATCGCCAGAGCCCAGCAGGTCGAGGCTGAGGTGGCCAGGAGCAGGCATTGCACTCCAGTCTGGTGACAGAGTGAGAGTCTAACTCAAAAAAAACAACAACAAAAAAGACCCCACACAAAACAACAACAACCAACCAAACAAACAACAAACAAGCAAACAGAGAGAGGGTCTCTAAGGGAAAATGACACTTATTCAGGAATGGAATATTGCAATGGGAGTAATTATGCCATACAAACTATGTGCACAATCAGAGGGGTAAAGAAAAACAAAGGGGTATAAAAGAAAAATTGAGGAGGATAGCAAAATTGTTTTAAGATAATTATCTTTGGCTACCAAGTTCAATAACTATAATAATGGGCAATTGTAGTCCAAGGTTGGACAGGCAGTTGATGGGCAGATGTCTTTGCAGAAGCATTTTTTTGGGGTATGTGTGTGTAAAGTTGCAATGTTCTTTTTGTACTACTATTTTTTTGCAAAGTCCTTTGTGATAGCCTGCCATCAGGCATACAAGTGTGGGGACTCTCTTTTTATGGCTTCTTGGCTCTATTTGTCAGAGTTCTTTCTCTCCTTTAAAAAGTTACCACAGTTTTATTCTTCTGCATGCAGTCAGAGAGTTTTCCAGCACCATTTGCTGAATAGGGTCTCCTCTCTCCAGTGGTTGTTGTTGATGGATTTGTCAAAGATGACTTGGATGAGAAATTGAGGATTTGCTTCCAGAATATCTGTCCTGTTCCATTGGTCCATATGCCTGTTCTTATACCAATGCCAGGCTGTTTTGATTATTATAGCCTTATAATAAAGTTTAAAGGCTAGAAGTGTGATATCACCCACTTTGTTTCTTTTGCTGAGTATTGTTTTAGTTCTTTGTGTTCTTTTTGTTTCTGTATGAATTTCTGTATTGTCGTTTCCGGGTCTGAGAAGAATGATGTTGGTAATTTGATGGGTATTTCGTTGAATCTGTATTTGCCTTGGGTAGGATGGACATCTGAATAATATTGATTTTTTTCAATCCATGAGCATAGAATATTATTCTATATGTTTGTGCCTTCTTTGACCCCTCCCAGACAGACCCATGTGGCATTTACTGGAATGCTGAGCTTTCCAAAAAATATTAAGATGACATTTGGACCAAAATATTTTTCTCTACAGATGGATAAATGGGGGGGGGAGGGTTGGTCAATAGAGCTACGTGCTTAATGGATATAGGTAGAAACTGTTGCAAGATTCTCTAATGGAGAAATAACTTTAGCTGCCGTAGTTGAACATAGGTACGATATGATACCCATCTTCAAGTCATCATATAGCAAAAAACAAACAAACAAACAAACATTAATTTCCTTGCCAAATCTATGTCCAACACATTTTCTACTTAGTTCTTGACAACTGTACTACTACTGGGGAAATATCTATGCCATGAACTTTGTGATTAAATAAGTAAACCTTTAACAGTGAAAATAAATAAAATGGGAAAAAGTTACCACAAGTGACTCAATTTGTAGTCTGGCAACTTTTACATGTGACTTTCAGTCCTCAGTGGTAACTGTATCATAAAAATTTTTTTTGATAAATGATAATCAGTTTAGATTTTAACTTCTTAACCAGTCTCCCAGAACTTTAGAAGTACACAAGAAAGTGAGATTTTTAAAAAACATCTTTTGAATTGTGCATGCCATATGATGTTCATGCTCAAAGTGATGTACACGATAATTTCATTAGTGGTCTTTCAGTCCCATATCACAGTGTGAAGTTAAGACCATGCTCATTTAATTTAGCCTCAATATTTGATTTGAGATTGGGGAAGATATTGATGATTGTCTGAATTACATAGAAGGGATGTTTATAAGACGATGGTGTCAACCTGCCACTCATTAATTTTTTGCACAACCTACCGTTATCACTGCAGACCAAAAGGAGCGGACAAATTTTAGAATATAATAAAAAATAAGAAGGGTATATTCATTCTAAAGAAGAATTTTTTTTTCTTTGCTGCTTGACTGAGTTGTTCCCTTGCCCAGTTGCTAAAAACATGGCAAAATGGGTTATACAAGTTAGAAATTATTTTTGTTGTGAAATTTTAATATATTTGGTATTTTTCTCATTTACTTTTTTATTATGCCCTTCTATTGAATATATTATTAGCTTTCGTATTTTACAAACATGAGTGGTGGTCCAAGGTGGTGGTTTTAAAGATGAGGTATGAGATGGTAGAGGAATCATCTAGGCCCAGATGTACACACAACTGTACAAATGATTTCACTGCACTAGTGCAACAAAAAACACAAGTCCTATCGGATGAAAGCTCCTTTTTCTTTTGAGTTGAAATCTCACTCTGTCACTCAGGCTCACGGCCACCGCAGCCTCTACATGTTGGGCTCAGGCAATCCTTCTGCTTCAGCCTTCCAAGTAGCTGGAATTACAGGTTCACACCATCACACCTGGCTAATTATTTTTTTTTTGATTTATTGTAGAGATGAAGTCTCACCGAGTTGCCCAGACTATTCTCAAATCCTGGTGTCAGGCAAGCCTCTCATCTCCACCTTCTAAAGTGCTGGGATTACAGGTGTGAATTACCACGTCTGACTGAAAGCTTCTTATTAATGGATGTTTTATTGTGGGAAAGTCCAGATTATGCTATTTATTCCACTGTGTGCTGTTTGTGGCAAAAATTGCCAAATGTAGCAATAGTTTCTGAATAATTAAAAAAACTTCACTACAAATCCTAGTCATCTGACAAGTAAAGGTGCTGATTATATTAAGTGGTTACTGGATTCCTAAGATAAAGTAAACTTTTTGCTAAAAAAACAAAACCACCACCACCACCAACAACAAAAAACTTAATAAAAAGGATCAAGAAGCACATTATTTAGTAGCCAAAGCCGAATTTATTTCTTAGAAAAAGAAATGTCGCATTTTTGGTAAGAACCCACTAATGGTAGTATGCACAATTGTGGGAATTGAGTTTCTAGGAAAAGCTGAGAAGCTTCCACTCTGGACTGGTAGCATATATGAAGTCATCATGTCATGCAAGGCAGAAGAGATTTTGTGTAACAAAGTAATTTTTTTTTAAATTAAGTTTTCTATTCAAGTTGTTGAACCAGCAGATTTTACTAATAATTATCATACTGTAGCATTTATAAGATTTGTAATATCATGATGAAATACCAGAAAACTTTTCTATTGAAAAAAGTTGCCTGATATTAGCAAAGTCCAAGATGGATTTAATTTTGTGTCTTATCTAGAAACAAAAGAACTGTTTTGGAGTTTCCAAGCTTGCATCGGTTCAAATGGTATAACGTTAATAGCCTGACCAATATCAGCTCCATAAGAAATTTGCCTCTATTGTAAAGAAAATAAAATTCAGACATGGTCATAACATCTTGCTTTCTTCAGGAAGGAACTTGTATAAAAACTCTAAAAGATCAATTTTTTAAAAAGTTTTAGTTAAAGCTACAAATTTGTTAATTTTATCTACTAACAAATGGTTGGCTTTATTCATTTTTATTAATTAGTTTTATTATCAAGGATGATTAAAAACCTGTAGAAAGCTGAACTCAGAGTACACCAATGTCCTAGTATTGTAGAAATTTGGTATCTTAGCAGAAGCAGAGCTGTAAAATGTAAATTGTAGGAGGACTTTCAAGAAAAGAGTAGACCGGGTTATTCTGAGTCATTTGAAGAAGAAAAATGACTGCAGAACACAGTCTACTCAGGTAACACACTTTTCACCATATGAACCAGTTGCCAGATCTGAAAAAAAGGGTCTGGAAAAGATGTTTAGATCTCAAGTGGCAAAATGCTTGCACTTCAAAGACAACTGATAATAGCTGTTCTCATGGGTACAAGATGATACCTCATTGTGCTCTTAATTCACCTTTCTATGTACTTAGTAATTATTAAAGTGATTAGTAATACTGAGCATCTTTTTGTACTAATGGAACCTACTGGCCATTTGGATGTCTTTGGAGAAATGTTTACTAAGGTCTGTAGCCCATTTTTTCATGGAGTTTTTAGTTTCTGTGATTGAGTTGTAGGAATTTCTAGGTAAAATAATTCAGTCACAGAAATATAAATGCTACATGATCCCACTTTCATAAGGCATTTAACATAGTCAAACAATATCAGAGAGTAGAATTGTGGTTGCCAGGGTGTGGAGGAGGGGGATATTGGTAGCTGTTGTTCAAAGAGTATAGACTTTCAATTGTTGGAGATAAATAAGTCCTAGATATCTGCTATACCACACTGTCCCTATTGTTAACAATACTTTATTGTACATTTAAAATTGTAGGTTTAAAAAAAAGGAGACCAAAACTTTTAAAACATCATGTTACAAATAAAAATCTTTACATTTTTTCATTGCTGCTTGGGTTTGAGAAAGAGAAAGGTAAGGCAAGTGTTGATAGAAGGCAAGTGTCATGGATCAGGTGTCATTAACCATTTGGGAAAAAAAATTTGGGGAGAACTACATAACATTGAACACTGCTGCTCCTACTTTTCAAAACAAGCATATGGCAAGAGAAGATGCTTTCCCCTACTTTTCCACTTAGCCTTGGAAATTGACTTTGTAAACTTGCCTCTGAGAGAAGGACTGCATTCTGACCATACAGTCAGTATGAGATTTACTAATTACTACTAGAAAGTTCTGAATATCTGCCAAGAAGGATATTTGGCCATTCACAGGACATGTACTTTTCACTGCAGTTTTTAACTTGTTCCATGCATGAGCAAGAGTTTTCTTGTTTTACGAGGATCATGAACAAGCCAGGAAATCATTTCACTTCAGTTAAAAAATAAATATGTGTGTTTATTTCAGGTTTGATCACAAATGAGTATTTATGCAGCAAGAAAACAAGCATGAGTTTCACATTAAAGGCATAAAGTTCTGTTTTTATTTTAAAACAGAATACTTTTTATGATTATACAGTCTAATTTTAAAAGATCAAGAAATCAATGCATTTGCATAAGTTTGAACCTGAATATATCACTTAGCAAGAAAATGTGCTTTCAAAGTTTTGAATACAAAGATACATTAGGCTATATTTTTGTTTGTATTGCTTTGTCTAAAGAATTTAGTA
This sequence comes from Carlito syrichta, assembly GCF_000164805.1. NCBI lineage: Eukaryota > Metazoa > Chordata > Mammalia > Primates > Tarsiidae > Carlito > Carlito syrichta. The sequence goes on from NW_007245919.1 coordinate 54,357, forward strand.
GCTTTATTATTCAACATGGTCAGTAAGATTTTATGTATGTAAATAAAATTGTTTAAAACCCATTTTCTACCTTTATTAAAATTAAATTTGCTGTCTTCATCTTGAGAAAAAATTAATCCTACTTAGACTTAGGCCAGTTATTTGTTTTCCTCAAGAGCTTTTGATATTTGTGAAAAGAAAATAAGATTAATTTTAAGAATCATAAAATAAACTCTACAATGTTTTTAAAAATTGAGGTTAACTTTAAAGTTATTTAATTTGGGGGAAAAATTACTCTAGTAATTTTTCAGTATTACTTGTCAGAATCTTACATAGTAGAAATTTGTGATAAGACATTTAGTCCTGCTTAAATAAAATTAAGAAAAAAGTCAAGTATGAATTAAATAAAGAAAACATTGAAGTGTTTTTTGCCTAAATAATGACTTGCACTAGAATTAACATTATATGTGAGGGGGTGATGCTACCACCGCAGAGTGACTGCAAGTACAAATTAACATTAGCAGTGAGGTTTGACTACACAGAGACCATAATAAATTGATTGCTTACAGATTCATACCAAAACCCTATCAGTGAGTGACAAGTGAGCTGATATACTTCAACTGCACAGCTGCATCTGATGGCAGACTTTAAGTCAGAATCTGACACTTATTTTAGTTTGCCCATTGCTCACCTATTATTTTATTTACCACTTCCATTCATGCCTCTTTTCCACACTGAGCACTTGTCTCAGTTACAGTTTTGGTAAGCCCACAAGCTACCCTAGCCAATTGAGTAAAAAACAAATGTCACTGGAGAGCTTCTTTAAAAATGGGGAAAGACCCAATGATGAGACAGCAGAAGACTCTAAGACTGCCAACAAGAAGAAAGGTGCACTTAAAAGAAAATACCAAGAGTCCTACTAAAATTATGGGTTCATTGCAGGTGATAAACATTCTCCAAGCCTGCTTTGTATAATATGTGGTGACTGGCTATCAACGAAGCCATGAAAACTTCAAAACTGCTTCGTTACATGAAGATCAAGCACACTCCATTAAAAGACAAGCATTTGAAGTTTTTCAAAAGAAAAAAGAATCATGAACACGAAGAACAGAAACAATTATTGAAGGCTATCACTTCATCAAATGTGTCTGTATTGAGAGAATCATTCTTAGTGGCTAACTGCATTGCTAAAGCTTTACTAAAGGTGAAAAGTTGATCCTGCCTGCTGCTAAGGACATTTGTTGTGAACTTTTAGGGAAGGCTGTGGTTCAAAAGGTGCCACATGTTCCTCTTTCAGCTAGCACCATAACTAGATGAATTGATGAAATAACAGAGGATATTGCACAATTGTTAGAGAGAATTAATGAGTCATGGTATGCAATCCAGGTTAATGTGTCTACTGATGTTGACAGCAAGGCAACAATGCTTGTTTTTGTGTGATATATTTTTCAGGAGGGTGTGCATGAGGATACGTTATGTGTACTCTTGCTGCCAACCAATACCACAGCTGCAGAACTATTCAAGTCTTTAAATGATTCCATATCAGGAAAACTGAATTGGTCATTTTATGTCAGTATAGCATTGGATGGAGCAGTTGCCGTGACTGAACGACTTTCTGGTTTCACTATTCAGGTCAAAGAGGTCTCTTCTGAATATGAGTCTACGCACTGTATCATCCATACAGAAATACTGGCTAGCTGAAAAATGACACCCGAACTTAACAACATTTTGTAATTTAAATTATCAACCACAATAAAGTACATGCCTTTAACTCATGTCTGTTCACACAGCTCTGTGAGGAGATGGATGCAGAGTAATCATGTCTTCTCATACAGAGAAGTGAGATGGCTTTGTAAAGGTAGATCACTGGCCAGAGTTTTAAAGTTATGAGAGCCACTCCAGAGATTTTTTTTTTAGAAAAACAGTCACAACTGGCAGCACATTTCAGTGACACAGAATGGGTTCTAAAACTTATGTGTGGCATATTCAACCTGCTCAATGAACTCAATATGTCACTTGAAGGGAGAACAACAACTGTGTTCAAGTTGGCAGATAAAGTGGCTTCATTCAAAGCCAAACTGGAATTATGGAGGTGACGTGTGAACATTGGGATTTTTGACATATTTTGAACATTAGCAGAGATTTTGAAAGAGACCGAACTAGGGTCTTTTTTCTCCCAGCTGTAGCATGATCACCTATCTCAGCATTAAAAAGAGTTTGAGCATTACCTCCCATCCTCAAAAGACTGCTTTTGTGGGAAGGAATGGATCCACTACTCAGTTGTGAATAAGCCAGGTGGATCAACTTTGTGATAGAAGGGGATCATTGCTTGAGTTTGCAAATAATGATTGCTTTAAAATGTTTGAGACACCTTTAAATCTCCATGTGCTCTGAATTAAAGTCAAGGCATAATGTCTTGAGATTATCACAAAAGCAATGAAAAGCCTATCTTTGTGAAGCAGGGTTTTCTACAGCGACGGCAACCAAAACGAGATTATGAAGTAGACCGGACATAAGCAACAAACTTCGGGTGTTACTGTTTCCCATCACCCACAGACAGGACTGTTTAGTGCCAGAAAACAAGCTCAGGGCTCCCACTAATTGTACATTATGGTGAGTTGTATAATTATCTCATTAAATATTATATATTACAATGTACTAATAATAGAAATAAAGTGCACAATGAATGTAGTGCACTTGAATCATCCCTCCCTCCCCTAGTCTGTGGAAAAATTGTCTTCCACAAACCTGGTCCCTAATGCTAAAAAGGTTGGGGACTGCTACTTTAGTACACAAATTTGAGAAAATCTGATCTGGACAGACCAGGGTTATTCTACTCAAAGCATTTCAAAGTAATTACTACCTAGCAACCTTGACAAGTCCCTTTTCTGTTTTCCAACTAGTAAATTCATCAGTCAAGATTCGCAACGGTTCCAAACTTCCTTGATTTTCTGAGAAAAGAATTCAATATTCAGATGCACTAATAATGCTTTTGTTCCTTGTATTAGAAAGCTTCCCACTGAATTTTTCCCTTTTGGTAAATGGCACCATCATCCACTGTCATTCAATTTCCAAGCTGAAGTCACTGTTTTCCTCACTCTCCCCTGCCATTCAGTAGAGAGAGTCCAATCCTGAATCCCCACACACTTCTCGTCACCACTGCTCTCACTCTGTGCAAACTACAACTATCTTTTGCTATCGGCATAATAACCACCTAATTGGCTTCGCTCTGCTCACTGTTGCCTTCCACCTTTCCGGTCTTCTCCCCAAAGAAACTATTAAAAATTATCAAAATCTCAAATCATATTACCCTTTTAGTTCCCTTGCTCCTCCCCAAATTAAGATTATTCATGTTTCCCATCATATGTAAAATGCCTCAATTTAAATATACCTTAATCTCCCTTGTCCTTTCTGTTCTCTGAAGGAGCAAAGTTCACCCCCAGTCTTCTTCTTGTACTAGCTGGTTCATTTTCCTGGAAATGTCTATCTCTTGATGTTGTCATGGCTGGCCCCTTGTCTTTCAAGTCACCAATCAAGGAGTCATATCCCGAGTTCCAACTTAAAGTAGCCCTGACTCACTCTTTTTTGTTTAAATTAAGATATAGTTAACAAATTAAAATGTGTTTGTAGGTTAGGCATGGTGACTCATGCCAGTAAACCCAGCACTTTGGGAGGCTGAAACAGGAGGATCACTTAAGATCAGAAGTTCAAGATCAGTCTGAGCAAAATAGAAAAACCCTATCACTACAAAAAGTTAAAAAATAAATCAGCCTCGTAAGGTTAAACTACTAAGTAGTGGGACTACAGGAGCACCAAGGTGGAAGGACTTCTTGAGTCAAGTAGTTCAAGATTGCAGTGAGCCCAGATTGGGCCACTGCACTCCAGCCTGAGCAACAAAGCAAGGCCTGCATCTAAATAAATAAATAAATAAATAGTTTATATTTATGGCATACATGATTCTTGATATATTGCAAAATTGTTAAATCAAGCTAATTAACATATCTATCACTTTAAATATCATATTTTGTTGTGAGAACATTTAAAGTCTATTTTCTGAACAATTTTTAAGTATGCATTATTTTTTCTTTCTGCTTTTAATTGAAAAAAGATTGCACATATTTGTCATGAACAAGATGTTGTTTTGAAATATGTGTACATTGTAGAATGACTAAATTGAGCTAATTATCATATGCATTACTTCATATGCTTATCATTTTTTGTGGTGAGAACACCTAAAATCTACTCTTCTAGCAAGTTTTAAGAATACAGTACATTGCTATTAACACACTATAATTAACTATAGCCACCATGCTGTACAAAAGATCTCCTGAGCTTATTCTTCCTGTCTCAAATATTGTACTGTCTCCTCACCCTCCACCTCCGTCTTCAGCTCCCAGAAACATCATTCTACAATCTGCTTCTATGAAGTCAACTTTTCTAGATTCCACAAATAAGCAAGAACATGTGGTAGTTGACTTTCTGTGTCTGGCTTATTCCACTTAGCATAGTGTCTTCCAGGTTCATCCATGTTGCTACAAATGGCAGAATTTCTTCATTCTATCAATTTTGATTCTCTGCAGGGCACTTTGCTGGAGTCCAGCTCCAGGAGAGAGTCAGGGCTTGAGATGGTGGAATCGGGAAGCAGCAAAAAAGAAAAGACAAACACGACAGGATCCTTCTTCCTGGGGAGAGTTCAAGACTCTGCCA
>NW_007245919.1:59211-79312 GCF_000164805.1 Carlito syrichta
CTATTTTCTTAATTCTACCCATTTTACATTTTATATTTCTAAACAAAACATATCTAAATCTATACTCTTAAATCAAAAGGCATGTCTGTGACTTGTTTTACCCGAAAACACCTGTTTTTGGAGATACTCTGTTTCAATTTCCCACTTCCTCATCAATCACAACTGTCAATGTTGTTACTTATGAGGGTGTGAGGAAGTACTTGTTTTTCCTTTTTAGCTAAAGTTTTCAAAATTTGCTTTCCCTTGTCCCTTCAGGGGGGGAATTTTTGCTGTTGAGCCTTTTTTACATTTCTATACATGGGTTTACTGCTAATTCCACATCCTTGCACATTCTAAGGGGCACCCTTTTTGCTGCAATCTCACCTCCATTATGCTTATGTATAATTTTTGCTGTTAAATGCCATCATCCGCTTGTGCATCTATTATCTCAACTAAAGAGGGAATATTCTCAAGCCTATGCACGCAATCCTTCAAAGTTAGGGAAGGTCCGTCAACAGGATCCATGGAGCTTTGGCTCTGTCATAGCTGCATTTTACTGGGGCCTTGCTCCCAGCCGGCATTTTTCCTATTTTCAGGTCCCTTTTACTTACTTTTACTAGTGATTGCGGCTCCCGGCAGCACGTGTCATTTTTGCAGCTCTCTGGTTTCTGTATCATTTATTCATTTACCTTTGGCTTCTTCCTAATAGAAATACAAACTTACTGAAAGCCAGAATGTTGTCTATTATATGTGTTGTTCACTACTGAATTACAGCCAATAATACTGCCAGGCACACACAAAAAACTACTTAAAGAATAAATACATAAAGCTTTTTCAATGACCACATTAATGAAAACGCAGATTGACAGTGATTGTCATATTTTCTTTTCTTCTAACTAGGTTCTGAGGATATATGAAGCATGCAGTGATCTTCTGAGCATGGTAAACATTATGTGACATCTACAAGGTATATGTATATCACTGTTGCCTTAGTTTTCTTATGTGTAATATGAAAGTGTTGGATCAGAATGATGTTCAATCTCTACAAATACATTCCATAATGAAACACAGTGAACTCTACTTTAGTAGTTTAGCTTTAACTACTAAATATCTACATTAATATCTACTTTAAACTGTAATGGCAAAAATATACATATTATTAAAACATATCTGACATTGGCATAATAATATGCTTGAGATTTTCTAATCAGCTCAAACTATATTCCCTTATAACATGGTTTATTATATACTATATCTCAAATAACTATTGCTATTGCTATAACATTTTCAAAGTGCAGTAACGTTTTCAATATGAAACTTTTATTAAGATAAAGTAAAGACATTATAACATTTCTAAATTCTAGGGATTTTTCCCTCTGTTATTGATGTGGGAGACTTTTCAAAAATGTATTTTTTATCTTCCCTGTAAATGTTTGTTTCTATTTCCACAGCATTGCTATGTTACAATTAATAGTAAGTGGTGACTGGCAGTTATAACTGACAGAAACACACTATTTTGGCAAGAAGGGAGGAAAAGCATTCACAAAATCAATATGAATCCATTTGGGAAAGTAGGGTTGTTTAGAGAAATATAAATATCTTCACTGAGTTTTTGTCCATTTACTGGAAACACAGTGTGAAACTAAAGTTGAAAAGCAATGTTCTTCTAAACATCTTTCCACTAACTACTGTATCATATAAAAACATGATTTTATGATTGTTATCACAAATAGTTTTCTCCCATTCAATAATTTCCTCATTCTCTTGTGACTAATTTTATATCAGGGTCAACAAGAATTCTTTCAAAGGAGTTCATAAAATTTTCTAGAAACTTAAAGCTATTATTTTAATGTGTTTAATATATATAAACAATTTTTTATTTGTGTTAAAATAAATATAAGATATTACAATAATCTGAATTACATTTTTGGATTTTTTGTATTCTTATATCAGCATTTACTTTTCCTGAGAATACACAATAATTCTCTGTAGCAGCTCAGTTATTAAGCTAGTTGGCAAAGCAAACAAACAACATTCCCCACTCACCTACACAATATTAGCAACAGAAAGCTAAATGAAATGTGAATTTGTACACAAAACTATAAAATTAAACATAGTATGCTAAAATATATTTTATCTCATCTTCTGAAAGTCTGTCTCATAGTTTTTCCTTTATAGTAAGAATCATTCACTTTCATCACTACAATTATTTCCAACATTCATGTGGCTAAAACCTATGCCTTCAATCAATTCTCAGTTCTACATTGCTAAACTTATACCAAAATTTTCCCTTGGAAATTTCAGTCCTGCTTTACTCTCAATATCACCCTAAACTGAAAGAATAATTCTCAATCTACAAATTTGCTTCCATTGTTAATGTTCTTACAGCTCTCAGTGGTATTACTTTCCTCCCAGTCTTCATGAATATTTTTAGAAGATATGTATTGGACACTTACCATATGCAAATACCTGGACAAAACACTGGTAATGCAACATAGACAAGGTCCATGTAATGATGTTGTCTGTAGTCAGTAGAGAACTCACACCAATCCATTACAGTTCAACATGGTAGGAAGCAAACAAGGTATAAGCTAGGATGTTATGGAACAGTTGAAAAGAAAACTTTCATGGTGTTTAGATGTCAGGGAAATTTTCTGGAAAAAGTGATATCTAAATAGATCTATAAAGAATTAGTAGCAGTGGTCAGGTGAAGGAAGAAGTAAGGTGTGTGAGTTTGTGCAAATGTTTAGGTGCAAAAGAACCTTTGTGTATGTGGAAAACTGGTATTCACTATGGTTGAAGAGACTATAAGGGGACGTGGTAGAAGACATGGATAGAAAGTTTTTTAAGGAACTGGGGATTTAACTAGAGAACTCCAAGAAACAGTTAGATCCCTGATATCTAAATCCTTGACTAGAAAGCACAGGAAGTGTTGCTTGCATCCCATATCAATAATTTAATTTTACCAGTAATGTTTATAAAGATGATTAATTTTGGGTCCAAATTTTGTATCTAAAGCAATCATACTAGAAACTGAAAACAACTGAGAACTTATGCATGTAGTTCCAACTAGTAAGTTTCTTGTTTTAAACATAAAAGGTAGTATTGTGTGTCTGTCATTCTCTGTCTAAATATCTATCTATCTATCTATCTATCTATCTATCTATCTATCTATCTATCCATTCATCCATTCTAATGTTCTATAATCTGAGAAGTGCAACATCTTCACTTCACATTTGCAATTTATTTTAAAAGATCATATGTATTAGATTAAACTGCTGACTGGAGTCCTATCACTAGTTCCCATTAATTTAAATGGGAAAATCTATAATATATTGTACATCAACCCCAAATTCATACACATTTCTTAGAACATACTTAAAAAGGTGGAATAGCTCATATGCCAGTGTGACAATAAATGTTTTTTGAAGTAGAATAGCCACATACACCACACACACACACACACACACACACACACACGCAGACACACAAACACAAACACATCTAACAAACTCTCCGTCTAAATATGAAGGGCTTAGAGCATTATTTTCTGCTCATCAAATAATTTTAAAAATTGTTTTATATGCATTAACATGTAAAGCTTGAATCTTGGCCTAAAATTAGTATATCTATAATGAGAAATAAATAATTTCTGACATTAAATTTTTTTTTAATAATTTTTCCCCCCAACAATGCACTTGAAGTTTGCACCAAGTTAAGAAGCAAATTGAAGAAGAGGGTTGATGATATCATCTTTTTGTGATAGAAAAATATAATGGTGTGGATAAATTGGGTTAAAAGGTATAATATCAAGCAAACTATCCAGAAAAATGATAATCTGGGTCTTAAAAACATTTTGGGGAGTAATTCCACAGATTTCCCTAACCATGAAGGCTTTCTTATATCTTGAATGGAGGCAGTCATAGTTGAGGATGAAGAAAATTACAAAATGAACATTCCCCTTCTTTTAGTGATTGTGTCTCATAAATTTATTTGTATGGAGACAAGAGACCTTTTTTAAAAGAGTAACTATCATATTACCGTCACTTTCAAGGATTTCTATCCTAACATCTTTGTGATCATGAGACATTAACATCTCCTCCAGCTCCAAGATCTGACATATTTGCTTATGTTGATAACTTGACATTCTTTCAAAAATGTCTATTCACAATTCTGATGTCCTTTTAATTGTATCTGATGGTTACTCAAGACTTTTGCCACACATTGTTTTGTTTTGAGTTTTTGGGTAAATAGTTTATAAACTTCTATGGAAAAACAGCTGATCAATGTTGTAATGAGAAAAATATACATTATATAAAATTAGGATGTTAAAATATAAAGGATATTCATAAAAACCATTACTTAGGGAGTTGATCTATAAGGTATGCATTTTTTGGTGATAACTTATAATTTTGTTGGTGAGTGTTAGTCACACATTTTGAAAAAGTGCATTTATAACTATTTCAGTTAAAACAAATAGTAGCCTGAGCACAAGTATTTGTTAGGATCTTTGTCAATATCAAGAAAATTGTGTCTTCTTTCTTTCCCATGAGATCTAAACAGAATAATTAGAACAGTAGAGCAATGAAAAGGTAAAGCAAAAGTTATCAATTGTATTACTGTTAAAAGTTAAGATGGAGTATGCTGCTAGCTTAATATGAGAGCCACATGGGCCTGGTAAATGAAACCTCAAACTAGACAGATGCAGTTATTCAGTTGTGGTAAAACAGGATCAGGAGAATCTTCCTGCCATGGAAACTAAATCCTGCTGCCATGGAAGCACAGGAAAAGACCTCCATCCTCCAGGCAAGCAGCTCTTAAGAGAGAAAAAAGATGAGCTGAGTAAGCCTGTTGTATTCTTATCAGGTTTATCAATTACAAAAGTCATTGCATCTCTCCTTGGGCAGAGTGACGTAAGCTGTGGAGAGAGGCCAGGGATATTACATTCTGTGATCAACTTTCATAGGGAAGGAAACAAAATCATATTTTCTTAACATTTTCTAAGTTATGATCTGTTAAATTTTGCAAGAAGACAGGCTTTTGTTTGCCCCAAATGTCCTTCTCTAAGAGAGGAGGTAATAAACAAAGGTGGGCTATTATCCAGATATAGTAGATCCACAGTGCCCAAATTGGCTTGACCTAGTGGAATTGGACTTAACCATCATGCATGAATATATTCCTTAGCAGAGGAGAGCAGCTGATTCTCAGGAGTATTTCCAGTTGCCATTTCCAAGAGGCCACTCTCCTGATTCTAGACAATGCTTTGTTGTATCTTTCTGGAAACTAAAGGCTCTAAAATGGGTCAGAACAGGACAGTAATCAAATTCACTCCAAGATCTCTATGCAACTAACATTAAAAATTCATTTCTCTCTTATTTCTTATCTAAAATTTTATCCAGTTGTATCAAATTTTCTTTTCTAAAATAAAATGATAGCATAAAGATATTCCCCGCAAAAAATGTATAGTCCAGTAATACAATGTTTGAGACACAGGATTATCATAAATTTGAATATAACTCCATTCTTCAATTTCATGGAGAACATTCATATCCAAATATTAACTCCTTTTTCAATTCAAGTCCAGTGGCCAAAAGATTGAAATCTCAAACTGAATTATTACCTTGTGCTAGAGTTTGAATATTTCCTCCAATACTGATGTTATGGAAACTTAAACCACAATGCAACAGTATTGAGAGGTGGGGCATTAGGGATAATTAGGGCATGAGGATTCTGCTCTTAATTGTAGATTAATGCCCTAGTCATGGAAGAGGTTTAGTTATCATGGGAGTGAGCTCCTGTAAAAGAATGAGCTTGGCCCTATTTCTTCTCTCTATTTTACATGCTTGCTTCTACCTTTCTGGTTTCTGCATTAGCATGCCCATTTGCAGAAGTTGGCACCATGCTCTTGGATTCCTAGCCTCAGACAAAATTTCTCTTTTTGGTGAATTAGCCAGTATGTGACAATCTGTCATAGGAACAGAAAATGAACTAAGACGCTTTATGAGTGAAGAGTTCAAAGCTTTTTTTAGTTTCTTCCTCTGCTGAGTATCATCTAGAAGCATTCTCAATGCAGAAAAAGAGCAGGGCTTCTTTAATAGTCAAGCAGGAGACTTGTCTTTCTGGAATGAGTTCAGTCACACAGGGACCACACAGGAGCTTACTGTAAAACCAACTTTCTGACATGCTTGATTTTTTAAAGAGACCCAAAGAGTTAATAATGCACATCCATGACCCACTTTAATCTTCATTATCATGGCACTTTCCTCATTCATATCAAATTTAGAAAACAAGCAATTGTCCGACCTCTGGAGCAGTGACTGCTAGCCAATTTATGTTCCAGAACCAAGCATCCATTGTCAAGGATCATAGTAGAGATTCAGTGATATCTGAGCATACTTTATCGGTGTTATTTTTGCCAAGATGGCCATTGCTACCAGTTGGTCACAATCCAGTGCTTGAAAATAAACTGAAACTCCCCTGGGACAAGTTAATTTTGGCACTATGAATCTACAATATTTGAAAAATAACCCATTTGTGCATATGATGTCTTCTCTCAGAGAAGGACATTTGCAAAAATGCTGTATTCTTGCTTAGTCAAAAATATGCAGCGTTGGCAACGTCTATCATGGGTCTTATTTAAGGTTCCCTTGTTTCCCACTTGTCCTATTAAAAAATCTCCTAACTTACATTTTTTTCCTTACACTCCTTGTGTCTGGCACCCTAATACTGACCCAACTGTGTGTTATATCTAGTAATAAAGACTTGTTCTTCTCTCATGATAGACACATTTAGTCCTGCAACATATTGGCAGTTTTTACTATCTTTTTCCAAAACAAGAATCACTTAAGCCCGATAAGCCTCCATCCTTGGAAAGTTTATTTTCTCATTGACTAAAACTATATAGAGACAAAGTGAGACCATGTAGTAAATTGATCTTGGGGCTTATGAAAAAGTAGTAGGAATCCAAATTAAGTACTCCCAAAGTTTATTCCCTGGGCTTGGCCCTAATGATAGTTCAAGATAACATACAGGACCAACTTAATTGGAGAACTCTGTTGATGCTTCCTATCTAGACCTAACACCAATAGTTTCTGGTAGCCAGTGTCTCTTTTTCTTAATAGCTTTGTCTTAGCCATGTCTACTTAGGCACAACCAGGTCTGTGCTTTTGAATGCTGTAGGAGCCTGCACCTGAGGCTACCTGTACTGGCTGAAGGTCCATGCCCTTGCCAGATTCTTGGTCCTTTTCATTTCTTTCCAATCTGTCAGTATTACCTGTGTCTGCTAAGGCCCCCAGGACTACTCTGAATGTTTCCTCTTTGTATAGTGAAGACAGCCAGGTGTCCATCAAAGTCTATTCTTCCATTAACCCATGGTTTTAGAAGTACCAGACAGTCTGCTATCCAGACTTATCAGATTCCCAGATGACCTTTTAGTAGAGTGTGATCATGGAACTCTGTTTGCAGTATAATGTGACCTGGAGTAAGTGTGTTACCAGGATTCTGTGTCTGTTTACAAGTGTTCTTATCTGGTTCCTGACTTTCCCATAGAAAAGAATTTCAGAGTGAGTAGAAAGTAGCAAAGCAGTTAGCAAGTTTATTAAAAGTGAAAGCAACAGAATAGTACACACTTCAGGGTGAAGTGCAGGCAAACACAGCAAGTGTCATACTGGGGGTCTCTGGCTTATGGTTTTTGTGAGCTGCAATAGTGAAAAGGTAGAATATTCTGTTAAAGGGGTAAATTTTTCTAAGAAATGTGTGGGCAGTTCCTGGAATTGAGGTGTCATCCAATATATTACTATAAATGGACAGTGTCAGAACTGTGATGATGCTGGATGGTGTATCATTTAGTATGCCAATGAGCATATAATGAAGATACAAGTGGGTCATGGTTATCTTAGGTTAACCTTGGCTATTGAGGTACATGCTCCAGGGGATCTTTAAGCTAGTTCTTGTCTTGGTGGTTGGCTTTTAACCACAAACATCCTGAGAAAGAGAATATAGGTTGTAGCAGGCATGTTGAATGAGATTTATTCTAACAATGTTTTAGAATTTTCTAACAGCCTTGAAATTGGAGCAGGTTTATAAGAGTTTCTACTGGTCTTGAACTTTTCCTACAGTCTCCTACATTCTCTGATTTTTTTTTTTACTCTAACTTGCCTACTCTATCAATCCCCCACTATAAGAGGTTTGGACCCCAAAGTTTTGTAGGGAAACTGAGGGACAGAGGTCCTTTCTTTTGTAACTACTTAATGTGGAAAGCGGGCATTGATACTACCTATTACAGTTCAAACCTTCTTGCTATTAGTAGTCAGGTTCCTTAGGCATGGAACCTTGTAGCCATTGGAAAGTCAAGTGATACAGTCTATAACTTATGGAACAAAAAAAATGAAGATTTAAGAATGTTGTTGATTCCTGAAGATGGCAACGGCATAGGTGGATCCATGAGACTCTCCAAACATGAGTTCCCCAAAACACTCTTACTTTTCTCCCAGCAGCCCCCTGCTCATTGCCAGCCTCACTGGTATGAGGCCGGGGGACTTTTGGTCCCACGCAGGGCGAGATATTGCAACCTGGCTGCCACTGCTCCACTATATGTGTGATTCCTGCCGGCTGGGGAATCCTGAATCCCGGATCTCCACTCCCTCCCTGGCTACATCGTCATGACCAGCACCCAGCACCAAGCTGCCAGTCACCCAGGGAGGCTCTGGGTACCCACCCCTCAGAGATACCAGTCCCATTTCTGGCTGAGTGCCCTGTGAGGGACCCAGGGCCACCACCTGTCCTTTGGAGCTTTGGAGATCTGGAGCTCCAGGCCCATCCTGGCTGAGGCACTCAGCCTGCCACCTCAAGCCTGTGTAGGGGAGTAGAACCCCAAGCTTGCATAAGGTGCTTATCGGAGGCTCCCAGCACCAGAGGAGGGAACACCCGACCCTCTCCTCCACCCCAGCCTGCTGGTGGCACCCCGGATCCAGTGCCCAACTGTGCAGCTGATCCCACCTAGAGACCCACACAAGCATCTTGAAAAGTAAAACTACCACCTCTGCCATTTTAAAGGCAGACTTGCATCACCCCGCCCATCTATCAGAGCCTCTACCTTGGTTCCCACGGTGACATCATTAAACAGAAGACAAAGCCTCTCCCCTGCACTGAACAGACTGAGACAACTAAAAGTTACAGACCTCCAAGGCAACAGGCTAGCTGCCTGCAACAAAAACAGAGGGGAGAGGTGGGAGATCAGAGCTCAAGGGACTTTAGCCACTACAGGACAAGAGAAAAATCTACACTAATGAAGAAAAACCAAAAGAAGAATATGGGTCTCTCCCAGGAGTCTGGGAGAGAAGACACTGAGAAAACTGACTTCGGAAAGCAAACAATGAAGAGCCCCCAGAATGACTGGTCTCAAAATATAAACCTAGACATCAAGACATTAATGGAGAGATTAAAAAAGAATTGAGGAGACTCAAGAAGAAACTAGAAAGGAGCTGATATCTGAGATAACAGTAATAAAGAATACTGTGAATGCAATAAATAACAAACTGATAAGCATGGAAAGCAGAATTATGCAAGCAGAAGAAAGAATCTCAGAGCTTGAGGACCAAAATATAGAACTAACCCAAACTCTCAAAAACACAGAAAACAAGCTAAAAAAGACAGAAAAAAACCTTCAAGAGATGAGCGATTACCTCAAGAGGCCTAACCTAAGAGTAATTGGTCTTTCTGAAGCAGAAAGAGAGACAGAGACCACACTGGAAGAAACCTTCTATGAGATTCAAGAAAACTTCCCTTATCTAATCAATGTTGCAAAAACTCAAACACAAGAGATTCAGAGAACCCCTGCAAGGCAACAAATGAGAAAACCAACTCCTAGACACATAATAATTCACCTAAACAAAGTAGGCATAAAAGGAAAAAGTTCTAAAGGCAGCAAGAGAAAAAGGCCAGATCACCTACCATGGAAAACCAATTAGAATAGCAGCAGATTTATCTACAGAAACCCTGCAGGCTAGGAGAACTTGGAGCCCTATCTTCAAAGTCCTAAAAGATAAGCAATCTCAACCAAGAATAACCTACCCAGTCAGATTAAGCTTCATCAGCGAGGGAGAATTAAAATCTTTCCCAGATATCCAATCCCTAAGAACTTATGCTGCACCAAACCACCTCTACATGAAACATTTAAGAAAGTACTAAACACTGAAGAAAAGGGGGAAAAAAGGGCAAAAGTTCTTCACAAGAGCACAGCAAAAAGAATAAAATACACATGAACCAACCACCAAAACACAAGAAAGACAATAAACCAAGTGGAAGAACAACTCTGTAAGAACTCTATGATAGGGACAAACTCTCACATTTCAATAATTAGCCTGAATGTGAATGAATTAAAAGCACCACTGAAAAGACATAGAATGGCAAAATGGATAAAATATCACCAGGCAACAATATACTGCCTTCAAGAGGCCCATCTCACTAGAAAGGACATGCACAGACTCAAAGTAAGGGGATGGGAAACAAATTTTCAGGTGAATGGAACACAAAAGAAAGGAGGAGTTGTGATCCTAATTTCAGACAAAATACCATTTAAGCTATCAAAAATTAAAAAAGATACAGAGGGCCACTACATAATGATAAAAGGTTCATTCCATCAACAAGAAATATCTATCCTAAACATATATGCACCTAACATAGGTGCACCAACTTTTATAAAGCAACTCCTAGGAAAACTAAAGAAAAATATTGTCTCTAACACCATCATAACTGGGACTTTAATACCCCACTCACAACCATTGACAGATCATCAGGACAAAAAAATCAGCAATGAGATCCGGAACCACAATATGACTCTTGACCAAATGGACTTAATTGATACCTACAGAACACTCCATCCAAAGACCAGAGAATACACATTCTACTCATCACCGCATGGAACGTATTCCAAGATTGACCACATAATTGGCCATAAATCAAGCATAAGCAAATTTAAAAGGACCAAAATTCTACCATGCACCTTCTCAGACCACAGGGAATAAAAATAAACATTGACAACAACAAAGTCCCCCCAGAACCCACAAAGACATGGACACTAAACACCATGATGCTAAACAACTCCTGGGTCAATGATGAAATCAAAACAGGGATCAAAAGATACCTGGAAACAAATGAAAATGAAGAAACATCTTACCAAAATCTCTGAGACATCTTAAAAGCTGTAGTAAGAGGGGAATTTATATCCCTACAAACACACATGAAGAAAATGGAAGGAGCACAAATTAATAGCCTAACAAGGCACCTAAGGAAGCTGGAAAAGCAAGACCATAAAAACCCTAATTTCAGCAGAAGAATCAAGATCACCAAAATAAAAGGCCAAATCCAGGACATAGAAGACAAAAAGACAATACAAAAAATCAATGAAACAAAAAGCTGGTTCTTCAAAAGGATAAACAAGATCGATGGTCCCCTAGCTAGACTGACCAAGAAAAAGAAAGAAAATACCTAAATAAGCACAATCAGAAACATAAAAGATGAAGTCACATCTGACCCTGAAGAAATACAAAAGATCATCAGAGACTACTATGTACACTTGTACAGAAACAAACTTGAAAACTTCAAGGAAATAGAGGACTTTCTGTCATCATACAACCACCTAGGTTGAAACAAGAAGAAATTGAGACCCTAAATAGACCAATAACAATCAAGGAAATTGACTATGTAATAAGAAAACAAACCTACAAAAAAAAAGCCCTGGACCAGATGACTTTCCAGCAGAATTCTACAAGACATTTAAGGAGGAACTGATTCCAATCCTACTCAAGCTATTTCAGGCGATTGAAAAAGATGGAACCCTCCCCCAAAACATTTTATGAAGCTAACATCACATTGATACTCAAGCCAGGTAAAGATCCAACAAAAAAAGAGAACTACAGGCCAATATCTTTGATGAACATAGATGCTAAAATTCTCAACAAGATTCTAGCAAACTGGATTCAACAACATACTTCAAAAATCATCCATTATGACCAAGTAGGCTTCATCCCTGGGACACAAGTCTGGTTCAACATTCGTAAAACAATAAATGTAATTAAATACATCAACAGATGTCAAAACAAAAATCACATGATTATATCATTAGATGCAGAAAAAGCTTTTGATAAAATCCAGTACCCCTTCTTGATAAAAACCCTCAAACATCTAGGCATACAGGGAACATACCTCAAAGTAGTAAAATCATCTATGAGAAACCCACAGCCAGCATACTCCTAAATGGACAAAAATTGGAACCACTTCCCCTGAAAACTGGAACAAGACAAGGATACCCACTCTCACCACTCCTGTTCAATATAGTATTGGGAGTCCTGGCTAGAGCAATCAGAGAAGAGAAGACAATCAGGGGTATCCAAATAGGAAAAGAGGAAGTCAAATTATCTCTCTTTGCAGATGACATGATCATATACCTTGAAAACCCAAGAGAATCTCCTTACACTGATAAAGGCCTTTGGCAAAGTCTCAGGATATAGAATAAATGTGCAAAAGACAATCACATTTCTTTACACCAATAATAAACAAACAGAAACCCAAATAAGATGCACAATTTCATTCACAATAGCCACAAAAGAAATAAAATACCTTGGCACCTTCTTAACCAGAGACATGAAAGACCTTTACAAGGAAAACTACAAAACTCTGCTCAAAGAAATCAAAGATGACACAAACAAGTGGAAAAATATCCCATGCTCATGGATTGGAAGAATCAACATTGTGAAGATGTCCATCTTACCTAAGGCAATCTACAGATTCAATGCAATACCTATCAATTGCTGGCAACATTCTTCTCAGACCTAGAAAAAACAACACAGGAATTCATATGGAAACACAAACGATCAAGAATAGCCAGAACTATCCTCAGCAAAAAAAAAAAAAAAAAAAAAAAAACAAAGCAGGTGGTATCACATTACCAGACTTCAAACTTTACTATAAAGCTACAATCATCAAAACAGCTTGGTATTGGTATAGGAACAGGCATATAGATAAATGGAATAAAATTGAGATTCCAGAAGCAAAACCTCAATTTCTCAACCAACTCATCTTCGACAAACCCTCCACCACCTACCACTGGGGAAAGGAGAACCTATTCAGTAAATGGTGCAGGGAAAACTGGCTGACCACATGCAGAAAATTGAAACAGGACCCCTATCTATCCCCATACACAAAAATTAACTCCAAATGGATCAGAGACCTAAATGTAAAACCTCAAACTATTAGAACCTTAGAAAATGAAGGACATACCCTCATGGAAATCGGAACTGGCATCCAATTCCTGAACAAAACTTGAAACCTACAGACCATAAGGGATAAGATAGACAAGTGGGACCTCATTAAATTGACAAACTTCTGCAAAGCCAAAGAAACCATCAAGAGAGAAGGAAGACAGTCTATAGACTGGGAAAGAGTATTTGCTAACTCCAGGTCTGACAAAGGCTTAACATCTTGGATCTACAAGGAACTCAAATGTGCTGAAAAGAAAAAAACAAACAACCCCATTTTAAAATGGGCAAAAGATATGAACAGACACTTCACAAAGGAAGACATCCGAGCAGCCAACAGACACATGAAGAAATGCTCAACCTCACTAATCATCAGGGAGATGCAAATCAAAACCACACTGAGATACCACCTAGCTCCAGTCAGAATGGCAATTATCAACAACTCAAAAAATCATAGCTGTTGGAGAGGGTGTGGTGAAAAGGGAACACTCCTACACTGTTGGTGGGAGTGTAAACTAGTGCAACCCCTGTGGAAAGCAGTGTGGCGATTCCTAAAAGTTCTAAACATCAACCTCCCATATGACTCTGCAATCCCCCTACTGGGAATATACTCTGAAGAACTCAAATCACTCTATAAAGAAGATACTTGCACACGATTGTTTATCGCAGCATTGTTCACCATAGCAAGAACCTGGAAGCAACCACGCTGTCCATCAAAAGAGGACTGGATTAAAAAAATGTGGTACATATACATGATAGAATACTATGCAGCCATAAAAAAGAACAAAATCATGAATTTCGCAGCAACCTGAATGGAGCTAGAGTCTATAATACTGAGTGACCTCTCACAGAAACAAAGATCTGAGTATCACATATTCTCACTCATATAGTGGACCTTGATCATCCAACGCACTACCATAAGAAAATGACTGACAGTGGTGGAAAACCATGGGGTGGGATGGGACTGATGGTAGTAAGCATCTGTCTGGGGACGGGGAGACACCTGTTATCAACAAGGGGGCCTAAATGAAGCATATTTGTATACCTAACCCTTAACTGTACCCCACAATATCAAAATAAAAAATATTGATTAAAAAAAGAATGTTGTTATATGATGATGGGTGGGAAAACTCAGGAGATAAAAAGGGAAAATGTGAGATAAGCAAGCAAAATCAATAGCGGTTGTTACAATAGATAATAGGTTGCTAAATTAAGAAGTAGTAATCTAAGTGTATTCTTCAAAAGTATACAAATAAAATTACAGTAAGTCCCCTACATATAAATGAGTTTTGTTCTGAGAGATGTTTGTGCATCTAATTTGTTCATAAGTCCAAAAAAGTTAATATAGGTACCCAATTACCACAGTAAGTTATATAATACTGTACTGTAATAAATTTATAATACTTGTCTCACAAATAATGCATAAAAAACAAACACAAAAATAAAATATTTTTAATCTTATGGTACAGTCCCTTGAAAAGTCCAGTAGTACAGTATAGTACAACAGCTGACATGTGGGGCTGTATGTATACCAGACATGTTAACTAGCTTATGTGATTGGACATGAGAATGCATGTTCGCATCTTTGAAAGTTTCCAAATAGTCGGTTTATATGTAGGGGACTTATTGTAATTAAAGGTGGTGGCCTTTTGAAAACTGGAACTATGGAAGGGTTTGAAAGTAAATTTTTCTTTTAATTTCTAATCTTTATATTCTATTTATTGTTTTAAAAGTATGTTCTTCTTACCCTCATGTTCATTCAGCATTCTTTACAACAGCCAAGATATGCAATCAACCTAAGTGTCCCTCAATAGATGGTATGTACATAAAGCAAATACTATTTAGCCTTATAAAGAAGCAAATCTTGTCATTTTTAACAACATATGAATCTGGAAGACATTACTATAAGTGAAATAAGCAGGCATATGTAAAGTCTAAAGAATATGTACAATTTGTATTTGTCAACTATACCTCAATAAAGCTGGCAATAAAAGTTTGTACTTTTATAAATATAAGTAATCTACTGAAGGAAATATAAACTTAAGTATGTACTTAAATACAATTTGAGAATACTGTTAAACAGTTGTAATATGAAGGATAATATATAGAGCCATTATTCTCATTTAAACATGGTAGAAATTAGCTTAAAAAATGTTATTGTAGCCCTTGAAGAAACCACGAAGGGTTGAGACACAGGACAGATGAATTTTGAAGAGTGAAGCAGTGGGGAGAAATACCCAACTTGACAGCTCACTGGATGCCATTTAGAATGTCCAAACCCAGGACTCCAAGAAAACCAAGGAGACAGCATGGAAGCAAAAGGCACCTGGACAAAAGACCATCAAATGGGAGGAACGAAAAGAATATGTAAAAGCTGAAAGGGGAGTTTTGTCGACTTCACAGTTATTCACATGAACACATAATTTGCAAATGCAACCAAATAAATATTTCATGAGAGTTTAAACTTACCTAAGCATTAAAAAGAGAGACACACAGTTGAGTTAGTCATCACTGGGCATTTAGTTAATGAAAAGTCATTGTTATAAGTGGAATTTATTATTTATTTGAAAATAGCAAGCTGAAAGTTATCTACAGGTCAGCAAATAATATAGACAATTGAAAGCACATAGGTTCCTGTAGCATCTACACTTTTACTTAATTAGATTTTTCAGTTAGACACTATGCAGTGCATTATGTAAAGCACTCTCATATTCCCTAGGTAGACATAAACGTTTATAGAGGCTTTACATTCTATTAATCTTGGCATAATGGGAAATCAACAAAAAGATTATGAACTTCATTCTACAGAAGTTCATGTAAATGTTTGCAACACCATTAAAATAGATCATATGTCAATAAACTATTTGTACTATTTTCTCCTTTCTGTCTCAAATGGTAACATACCATTTTTAATAAAGTTTTATTATTACAAAATAATGATGTTTCACCTAAAAACAGAGACAGCATTATAGTTATTTAATATAAATAATAATATGATATCTGAGGAGACCATAATAAATTTAATCTATATGATCTGGCATTATCATTCAGCATAATTTCTCCTTATGCAAAACAACACAAAACAAAACTCTTCAAACTATCAAAGAGCAGAATTTGTCAGTGCTTTGCCTCTTTCAAATTTTTGGTACTGTTTTGTGGTAGAATAGTAGAAGGTACAAAACATTCTTGAGGAGAGAAAATTTCCTACTAATTTTATCATATTTTTCCCTGTGACTCCAGGAAATGCTTATTATATTTATATCATACTATTGCTACATAAACATGGAAACCTTCAAATAATTATGATAATTATATCATCCAAAAATAAAGAAACATTCTATGACTCTGGACAGCCCTGTTCTAAGACCAATCAACGTGACAGAGTAGAAATAAAACATTAAGCACATACATAGTCATTTAATACTAACAATTGTTCTTCAGTATAAAATATGATAAAATTAGTAGGAAATGGCATTTTTGTTTAAAAGTGAAATTTTCAGCCCTTGTCTAATACCATTTTATAGATTTGACAGAGATCCTACAGGCCAAGGAATTAAGATAAATTGATTAAGTAATTTCCTGCCAAATGGAAAATCTAAAATGCTAATAAGTTTACATTCAGAGATTTAGTTCTCAGAAAACAGATTTGACTTACTTGTCAGCTTTTAGATATCATTGTAACAGAGTTCCAGAAAATATGGAAAATGAGGAAAATAGAATGATTGCTCATAAACTGGGCAGCATGGGTTCAGGAGGACAATCCTAGGTAACTCTCAAGGATTGCATGGTCTCAAACTTGATTTAGGATAAAAAGAACACATTTTTACCATTTTTGTTTTTTAATAGTCTATTTTTTAGAGCAGTTTTAGATTTATAGAAAATTGAGCAAATAGTACAGAAAGTTTTCTTTCCATATACTCCCTCTCTTCAGATAGTTTCCTCCCTTATTAACATCTTGATTAGTGTGGTAATTTTTTTTTTACGATTGATGAATCAATGCTGATATACTATTTTTAACTAAAACATAGTTTTTGTTAGGATTCACTTTGTATTGTATAGTTTACAGTTTTTGATAAGTACATAATGTCATGCGCCTACCATAACTATTATTAAAAATTAGTTTTATTGCCTTAAAGTCTGCCTTGCTCCATGTATTTATTTATTTATTGTTTTCTATTCTAAATCTCCGGAAATCATTGATCTTTTTTATTATAACTATAGTTTTTTAATGTCATGTGGTTGAAAACATGCAGTAGGTAGCGTTTTAAAACTGGTTTCATGAGAACATTCCAAGCATTTTAGGAGCTCTGTGTCAACAACTGGAGACAAAGAATAAATATATTTCTTACTATGCCATATCATCCTTTCTTATCATCATCTGAATGTCATCTATTAGTCTGTCTCTACACTTTCACAGTGCACATGAAACTTAGTTTTGTGTGAAGGAAGTACTGACTTGCAGTCCAATAGCATTGGTTCAATTACTGACTTTGAACAAAGCTGTGTGACCTTGGACAAGTGAGGCAATCTGAAGCAGGATAGCTGGTGCAGGTTAAATAGAGATACATTTCTTGTAGGCAGGTTTTAGACGGCGTTCTATATCCTGTCAGCAGACTGAACGGCCCTGAGGGATGGATGTGAATTCAGGGTAGACTCCAAGTTCACCCCACCCCTCAGCTTGCCAAAAGAAAACTCCATCAACGTAGTTCTCTAAGTGAGAACCAAAAAAACCATAGAAATTGTAATAAAACTGGTTTCATTATCCATTTAAGGTTTCTCCATGTCTTTTCGTGGTTTAATAGCTTGTTTTTTTTTATTGCTGAATAACATTCTATTATATGAACATACCATGGTTTGTTTATCTATAGACCTTTTGAAAGACACCTTGGTTGCTTCAGTTTAGGGAACTCATGAATAAAACTGTTATGATCATTTATGCACAGATCTCTCCTTGGACGTAAGCCTTCAATTCATTTAGGTAAGTATGTAGGAGTGGAATCTCTTGATCTTGGGGTAGACTGTTTAGCTTTATAAGAAACTGCCAAACTGTCTTGAAAAGTGGCTGTATAATTTTGCACTCCCATCAGCAATGAATGAGAGTTTATGTTCTCATTATTGCAGCATTTGATATTGCCTTTTTTTTTAATTATTTTTTTTACTTTAGCTATTTTGGCTTAGTGTTGATTCAAGGTATTTTTAAAAATCGTTTAAAATTTGCATAGTTATAATACCATGAAGACAATAAAAGCTATTAACTCAAATAGAAAAGTAAAAATTGTAGACACGGTTATATCTATAGAATTACACTGACAAAATGTAAAAAATTAGCAATATAAACGAATTCAATAATCTATCAAATCACACTTCTAAATAAGTTGTTTACCTTAGGTAATAACCTTAAAGCTGAATATTTTCATCTATTCTCTTGGTTTCTTTCATGAGGAAAATACTGTGATCAGTGGAAGCCAAATACTTTCCTCCAAATACTTTCTTTATCCTGTTAGAGATATGTTATTTTAGAGAAAGTAAGATGACTTCAAGAAGTAATGATGCATGACATCCTCTCATTATTTTCTCACACTAGTCTCAAACATTTGTTACATTTCATAAAATCTTAACAATTCTTAGAACAGAAGGAAGACTGAAGCAGTTCCATCTTTGAATCTAAATACCTAACTGGAGTCTGTAGTGGGTTGAACTGTGTATTCAAGTCCTAACCCCTTGAATCTGTGAGTGCGATCTTATTTGGAAATAGTGTTTTTGCAAGTTTAATCAGTTAGGGATCCTAAGATGGCCTTAAGTTTAATGACTTGTGCTCTTATCAGAGGAAGAAAGGACAGGCACAGAGACAGAGAGAAGGTCACGTGAAGACAGAGGCAGATATTGGAGAGATGCAGCTACAAATCAGGAAACTCCGAGGATTGCTGGGAGTCACCAGAAGCCAGGAAGAGGGAAGGAGGAATTCTTAAAATGTTCATATATGTTTGTAACTTATTTTATTTATTTTTGTTTTGTGAGTTGTTTTTCTCAGTCTGTTACACAGGCTGGAGTTCAGTGGCATGATTACAGCCTTGACTTCCTAAGCTCATGCGATCCTTTTGCCTTGGCCTCCCTAGTAATTGGGAGTGCAGGCATGCACCACCATCCCTGGTTAATTGTTTTGATTTTCTGTAAAGATGAGAGGTCTCGCTATGTTGCCTAGGCTGGTCTTAAGCTCCTAGGTTTAAGCGATTCTCCCATCCCAGCGATCCTGGGTTTAAGCAATCCTCCCTACCAATGTAATCCTGACCCCACTTTTTATTTTAATAAACTCTTATGTGATACAGAATTATTTACTTGCTTTGGAAAAGTAATCACAATGTAGCCTTATTACATTTAAACTTTGTTCCTGTAAGAGTACTTTGCTTATTAATTTGGTATTAATTTAATAACAAAAAAAGCCTTCAAGTTTAATGGATAGAAGATAAGTTAATTTCCTGGCTAAGGAAAAGTACGACCAAAGATTTATTTTGAAAAGTTTTTCTTTCCTTGACATATTAAACTAGGAATAAAACCATTTTTAATTAAACAGTGAACACCTTACATAATAAATTGTTTTTACTTAATTTATACTCCAAAAGATGAATTCTTTAAATGAGAATTATTTGGATTTTATAGGTTGTGTCGTGAAATAATTTGAATTGTGTGTTGTGAGTTCTCCAATATATGAGGAGAAGGTGGAACCATATTTGAATAATGTTTATATATATATATTTGTATATAAACATTATTATATATCTATATATAAACATTATTTATATATAAAAATATATATATATATATATATATTTTTGAGTTGGAGTCTCACTCTGTCGCCCAGACTGGAG
>NW_007245919.1:79466-127868 GCF_000164805.1 Carlito syrichta
CGCTGCCCAGGCGGGTCTCGAACCTATGGGCTCAGGCAATCCACTCACCTCAGCCTCCCAAAGGTGCAGGATTACAGGCTGAGCCACCGAGCCCGACATGTTTATATTTTTAAAAATTCTGCAAAGCAAAATAAACCATCAAGAGAGCAGGAAGAAAGCCCACAGAATGGGAAAAAATATTTGTCAACTGTATATCTGACAAAGACCTAACATCTAAGATCTACAAAGAGCTCAAACATGCTGAAAGGAAAAAAAAACAAATAGCCCCTTGAAAAGTAGGTAAAGGACTTGAATAGACACTTCTCAAAAGAAGATATACGGGCATGAAAAAGTGCTCAGCCTCACTCATCATCAGAAAAATGCAAATCAAAACATTGAGATACCACCTAACACCTGTCAGAATGACCATTATTATTAATAAGACAAACAACAGATACTGGCAAGGCTGTGGAGAAAAAGGAACGCTTCTACATTGCTGATGGAAATGCAAACTAGTGCAACCTCTTTGGAAGACAGTGTGGCAATTTCTGAAAGAACTAGAAACTGACCTTCCGTATGATCCAGCAATTACCCTATTAGGAATATACCTGGAGGAACTCAAATCATTCTACAAAAAAGATACCAGTACACGTATGTTTGTTGCAGCTCTATTCACAATAGAAAAAACATGGAACCAACCATGCTGCCTGTTGAAGTTGGACTGGAATTAAAAATGTGGTACATACACACAATTGAATATTATGCAGCCATAAAGAAGGACAAACATATGGACTTCGCAGCAACTTGGATGGATTTAGAGTCGATCATATTCAGTGATCTATCACAGAAACAAAGAACGGAATACCATATGTTCTCACTCATAAGCAGACCTTGAACAATTATACTACTATAAGAAATGGATTGGCAGTAGTGGGAAACTGTCAGGGGAAAGAGATGGGATTGGCAGTTGAGGGAAACTGCCGGGGAGGGAGGGGCCCACCTCATCTGCAAGGGCACCTGTATAATCAACATTTGTATTCCTAACCCTGAATTGTACCCCACATTTTTATAAGTAAAAAAATTTATTCAAGTCCACAAAGTTTTGATGAAAGCTTCTTTTAATTTGTTCATTCAGACAATGTCTGAGAAAATGAATGATTCATTAGATTTTGAAAGTAATTATTTAATATATCTTAAGTTACCAAGATCTATTGATAATGTGGATGAAAAAGAAAGCATAACTACACACTGAATGCACATCTTCCCTGGAAGATGTCCCTTCACTTCCAGTGTGGTTATATTTGGAGTAAGAAAGTAATTAATGTTAAATAAGGGTCATAATGATTTGTACCCTTATAGGAAGGGACTCCAAGGAACTCTCACCCTTCTCCTCCAGCCCTGAAAAATGCACCAAGGAAAAGCCATGAGAGGACACAGTCAGAAGGCAGCTGTCCACAAGTCAGCGAGGGAGCCTTTACCAAATATTAGATTTGCCTGCTTCTTGATCGTGGGCTTCTAGCCTCCAGAACTGTGAGAAAATACATTTCTGTTGTTTGTGGTATTTTGTTGCAGCAGCTCAAGCAACCCAAGTCCTTAACTGAATGCTTCATGCTTCTTGGTAATTTTATATACATCTTCTAACTTTTAATAGAATAGACTGAAGACAATACAAAAATCATTTGTTTTTCAATACAGTGACATCAGATTTTCATCTTGGTCCATTTGACCAAGGGATAATATCCTGCACAATTTAACACGGGCAGTAAATATGCTGCATGTGTCTACATCTACCAACATTAGTTTATACTTCAATGTCAATTCTTAACTTAAATAATTTAAAAGGAAAGTTCATCTTGGAGAATCATTGTTGAAGAATGCTATCTGATATAAATCAAAAATAATAGTGTAGATGACAAGATGGATCCAATCATTAAATGAAACTTTTTCAGTGTTTTTAAAAAATTTGTAGCCAAATTATTTATAAAACTATCAAAGTTATTTATTTACATTATTTAGTGTTTCTGGGTTCACAGGAGTTTTGTTTGCTTAATTCTGAGAGGATCCTGGCTCAGATAATGTTTTTATGATCATGATAAAAAAGAGCTAAGATAGAAGCAAGGCTCTTAGGAGTCATTTAGGTATTTAGTGGCTATTGGCATTTGAAGATCTTAGCTTAGAGGGCTAATGTATCTTTTTTATAGTCAAATGTTGAATAAAATTCTGTAATATTCTTAAGTAATTACTAAAAAACTTACATGTAAAAATGCATGGGTAAATAAAATTTCATTTTGCTTTAAAATTTCAAACACTGTTATTTCTAAATTGCATTTAAATCCTCATGGAAAACAACATTATGGATTTAAAATTTTAAGTTGTGTTTTTACCTAAACATTTCATTTTCTTGTTACAATTGAAAGTACAAAGAAGCTTGCAATTATATTAAATTAGGTTTGTAATTATACTTTCTTAAAACTCTGCCATTCCCAAATGTTTCACCACAAGAGTTTTTAAAATTACTTTCTTCCATTTACTTCACACTTTGTAAAGTTTTGGTCACCAAATAAATAACATTTAGAAAATTATGCTTAACTAATTTGATATTAGTCAAAGGAACACACTATTGTGCTTCTGCTTAGCATAAGGTATTCAGCCTGACCACTACGTTAATATATCAGTTAAAGGGAACAGTCTGGTATTTTAGATAACCTGGGGAACTTGATGCAAAATAAAGGTGAGCAAATGTATAAATGTGATTGAACATTATGAAAGAATTAATTAAGATCTACTGTTGTACATTTTGTAATACTTTAAAAAGTGATAGGTATTAGAATACGTTTTGGAATGGAAGAACTCTACTACTTTGATCAAGCCACAATTATTTAATCAGTCTGTGACTGAAAAACAATATCTTAAAAATATTAAAATTCTGCATGTCTTAAGAAAATAGTATAACTATTGACATGGAAAAGAAACTCATAGAAACTGGCATCTTACCAGAAACTACCTCAGATGCATTATGGATGCTTTTCTCCAGGTCATACCATAGCCCTGCAAGATAACTGTAGTTATCTGGGGAATAGGTAAATAACTGATGGTGGTGATGTATTGCAACTACATTAAATGTCAAATTCTGCCATCCTATGATATATTTAGTATATTTTTAATACAAAAAAATAGGGCATATTTCTCATTGCAGTTCCTTATTTCCATCTAAGTTACTATACCTGGAAAATTACTTAACACCCCTGAGTGCCATGTTACCCCTGAGTGGCACACAAGAGTTTGAACTGCTTTATATAATAACCAGCATTCCATTTTTAAAAATATATAAACACTTACATATTTTTCTTCTCCTCTTCACTGATGAGGACAAACAAAGAAACCTCTGAAAACTATTTTTCTAGGATTATAATGAGACTGTAACTTTTACAAAGAAAACAGCCCGATCACTCTCATTTTACATCTTTAAAAGGAATCTTGGATTAGATCATCATGGAGATTACATTGTTTAATTCTAGTGAGACTTAAACTTTGTAGAAAGTGTTTAGTTTACATGAAAGGTGCCATTTGGATTTTTAAAATATACATCCAAATTACAATTTGTTTGGGTTACAGACGATAGAACCAAATATCAAATGTAGAACCCATTTGTGTTTTATGATTCTGAACTTTCCAGAATCTCAGTAAGTATATGAGGAGAGGCATGGAATAAAGAACAAGGAACAAATTTTCATTCCTCTCTAAGTTTCTTAATTGTCTTACACATCTCAGATGGAAATAGTAGCAATGTCTCAGTTTTTGAAATAGTAAGGGGTTATGTCACAGAAGAATAGATTTTATAAATTACTGAAAGTTAAAAGTTTTCAAATTCCTGGCTTCAGGCAACTCTCCTGCTTTCACCTCCCAAAGTGCTAAGATTATACACATGAGCCAACATGCCCAGCAGAAGTTTTCATTAACAAAATGTTTATGACCGGGTACGGTGGCTCAGTCTGAATTCCAGCACTTTGTGAGGTCAAGGTGAGAGGACTGGCTGAGCCTGGGGTTTTGAGACCAGCCTGGGCAATTTCATGAGCGCTCGTCTCTACAATAAATAAAAAAAACTAGTCGGGCATGGTGGTGTACGTCTGTGGTTCCAGCTCCTTGGATGGCTGAGGCAGAAGAATCACCTAAGCCCAGCAGATCAAGACTGCGGTGACCATGGGCATACCACTGCACTTCAGCCTGGGTGACAAGAGTGAGACTTCAACTCATAAAATTTAAAAATAACAATAAATAATAAATAAACAAATAAATAATAAAGAAAGAAATAAAATGTTTATATGCATATTTTTATAAGGGAACGTTTTCTAAGACTTAATTTAAATTTTTCTGTTTAAGTCGGGTTCTGTGGCTCAGCCTGTCATCCCAGAGATTTGGGAGACTGAGGTGAGTGGATTGCCTGAGCCCGTGGGTTCGATACCCGCCTGGGCAACTTGGCGAGACCTCATCTCTACAATAAAATCTAAAATTAGCCAGGCATGGTAGCACGCGCCTGTGGTTACGATTACTTGGAAGGCTGAGGCAGAATGATTGCCTGAGTCCAGCAGGTCGAGGCTGCAGTGGCCAGGAGCGTGCCACTGTACTCCAGTCTGGGTGACAGAATGAGACTCCAACTCAAATAAATAAATAAATAAATAAATTTTTATGTCTAATGAACAAATATTTTGGACATTATGCAATGCTTTTCTTTGAGTGAACTTACAATTTTTAACTGTTGTACTATAATGAATGCTCTCAGGTACCAATGAACAGCATCAGTTTTTTTCTTTTCTTAACTTATCTTCTTTCCCCAAATCACTACTTTCCAGTTGTTTCCATCTCAATAAATACCTTTCAATTATTGCAGTTGCTTAGTTAAAAACTTTGACTCCTCTTCCTCACATCTTTAGTAAATCTATCCAATTCATCCAATCTCTTAGATGTACCTTAAAGTCATCTTGAGAAACTGATTCCTTCTCACCACCTCCATATTTTTTGCTTTTGTTCAAGCCAACATCATTTCTTATGAAGGCTACGGAAAAGTCTTCTAATCCTGAGCTCCTAAACAAGATCTCTTTGCTTTTGCCCTTGACATCCTTGCAGTATTATCTTAATACAACAATCAGAGTATCAGAGTAACTCTATCAAAGTTCATGTTATTTCTCCAAAGTTTTCCCCTAACATTCAGAGTAAAAGTTAAAGTTCCTACAGTGGCCTTCAAAGTCAACAGTATTTGACCCTTGTTACCTTTCTAATCTACCTCTTGCTACTTTTTTTCTTATTGATTTCTGTTTTAGCCACAGAATTCTCTTGCTTTGTCTCCAAACAACCAGGCATGCTTATACCTTAAAGGCTCCCACCCTCACCACGCATTTGCCCTGTTTTTAATCCTTGCCTGAAATTATTTTCCTTCAAATACTTACACGGTTTTTTCCCTTGCATTTCCCCAACCACCACACACATATTCACTCCCTAGCCCCCATTCCTGCTATATTTTGTCCCATTGTACTTGTCATCCACTAACACGTGATATATTTTAATTATGTAGTCTGTTCATTTACTGTATCTTCCCCCTCCCAGACTCAAAGCTTTAGGAGGCAGGGATTTTGGTCCCCTTTGTTCAGATCTATAACCCAATGCTCAGGATACTAAACTGCATGTAAGCATACTCAATAACTACTTAGTAAATGAATGAGTTACTTAAGATAGAAGAAAGTAAGTCAAATTAAAAGCAATGAGCCAAATAATGAGCCCAAAGGAAAAAAAGCTAGTGTCAGAGTCCAAACAGAGTCCAATGAGCCCAAAGGAAAAAAGTTAGTGTCAGAGTCCAAACAGGTGAAGGAGAGGTTTGGTGGAGTGGTATGTGATCTTGTTGCATTAAGATTTAGACTAGTATTTTCTGAAAACTCGTGCCTGAGACTTACAAGTTTCATGATGCATAAACACTGATAATAGTCATTGCTTTTTAGTGGCCAACCAGGTCGGCCATCACTCTGTTTCACATTTAATTTACCTTTTTAGGGAGATGACATATCTCTATTTCATTTTATTTTATATTCTTTTGGACTGGGGCTTAATCATTAATTGTGATGGCAAAAAGCATCAATTTGGATCATTTAAAACTGATTTTTTTAACATCTCATTCTTCATGACTTTATTCAACAATTTGATGTTTTTAAAAATTGTTATTAATTAATACTTGACACATGTCTCAAAATTTAAGGGAAATCTTTGGTTGAGTTTCCATTTCAGATTTCTGGTTTATTGACAAATTAAAAAAAAATAAAATCATCAACACTTTTGGAAGATAGCCAAAGTCTATTCCTTAAAGAACCTCTAAAAATGTGTTGTCCAATACAGTAAACACTATCTGGATGTCACTTTATGCTGTGTTTCAATTTAACTTATTTAAATCTAGACAAAATTAAAATGTGAGTTGTAGCAGCTACATATCAAATATGTACTAGTCACAAATGGTCAGTGGTTCTTGTATGGGACTGCACTCACTAATCTAGAACATTTCAATCATTGCACAGTTTAATTGAAAAACCTCTAGGCTTGTTTTTGCTAGGTAAACTTTATTTGTTTATTTGTTCATCATAAGTTCATTCACTTGAAAATAGTTATTCTACGATACAAATATGGTATTTGTGTGGAATAAAATTTAAAGAACTTAGAATCCACAAAAATAAACCAGAATGTTTACTAAATAAATGTTCAATTAGAGGCATATAGAGAGCTCTATATGGACAAAAGTAAAGCATAATTAATTTTGCCTGAGGGATGGGGTTGGTCAGGCAATGCATTTTAAATCTCTCTTTTTGCTAGGGTTATAACTGTCAGAAGGAAATAGCTGAACATTGATGTCTAGTGTGTTTATATTTATTGCTGAAAAAAGCCAATCAATATCAGTCTGAATGTTAACTAATAGCATGGCTTTGCCACTGCCCAAACAATATCATGGCTAATAACAATTTTAATGTCTGAAACCAACATAATTACCCTCAGAAATCAATAGATCAATAAGAGACTCTTTTTGGTTCTAGATGCAAGTATTGAACCATACATCACAGTTTGAAAAGGTTACTTCTGATCATGACAACTCTGACAAATTTAGAATTAGTAAGAAAACTAAATAGAAACAGGTAAAGCCTTGCGTTTAAAACCTATAAGTTTAGACTTAAAGCAGTGCAAATATGCATTCACGATTTTGTGATACATTATTTAAATTTCATGAGACTTTGCATGTTTTCACTGGAAATATAAATTTATTAAACTAAAATAATTCATAAATGAAGCCACATCTAAATAGCAATATTCTAAATAAAAGTGAGAATGGCCAATAGTTTTCTTTTTTAAATACTCTTTTTCTGTCTTGGTGACAGGGGTATGCCAGCCTCATATGATAAGAAGAACAGTCCTCTCTCTTACTCCGTCATGCATTGTATCATTTTAAATAACAAAGTTTATGGACTTGGTAGAACTTGCAGTTAAAATAATCTAAGCCTCCCATTATTTTCAGGATAAATTTCTAAAAATCTAAAATATTTATTAAATGATTATGGGCCCACTGAGTTTTTCCTAGCTCTTCCTGAGTGTTACATATTTTAAGAAGCATACAATTCATGTAAACTTTCAAATTTATTGGTATAAAGTTGCATAAACAATGTTCACTATTCAGATGATAGGTATACTAATAGCCCAAACCTCACCACTATGCAATATATCCATAACAAATCTGCAGTTGCACTTCCTGAATCTACAAAAATAAAGTTGTATAAAGTATGTACATTACAGAGGAGTAAGTTATCAAAAAATGTACTGAGACAAATATTTTAGACTAAAAATAAATTTGATCAAGAAACAAATTTATAGAAAACTTTCTGTAAGTATTCCCTTGAACTGAGAATAGTTTCCATTCATCTATTTCTTTTATTCTTTCTTCATTTATTATTATTATTATTATTGTTATTATTATTTTTTTGAGTTGGAGGTCTCACTCTGTCGCCCAGACTGGAGTGCAGTGGCCACTCCCGGCCACCGCAGCCTCGACCCGCTGGACTCCGGCGATCCTTCCGCCTCAGCCTTCCGAGTAGCCGGAATTACAGGCATGCGCTGCCACGCCCAGCTGGTTTTTTGATTTATTGTAGAGATGAGGTCTCGCTGCCCAGGTGGGTCTCGAACCCGCGGGCTCAGGCAATCCACTAACCTCAGCCTCCCAAAGGCGCGGGATTACAGGCTGAGCCACCGAGCCTGGCATTTGTTAATTATTAATTAATTATGTTTTGAGATTCTTCTATGACATTTCTTTCCAAGGGAAAGGATTCTGCAGTGAGATGTATAAAAGACATGTTTATCTTAGCTGAAAATATAAACTAAAATAGAAGCAAAAAAGCCTACATGGCCCTCATGTCATTTGAAGGAACTGATGGCGTTATCATTTAAAGAGCAATCACTTATATTGATTGCATTCAGCATTCAGGAAACGCTAATAGAGATGTGATGGTTTGTTTGCTTTCTAAGTAGTTAGAGGATGTCAAACAAATTGCCTGGGTCCAATCATGGATACATGAACAATTCTTCTTTTGACATGTGTTACTGGAATTTTAAGTAATGTTCTACTCGAAGATACATCTTTTGGGACACTCTTATAATTAAGTCAGGATTTCTGTTTTAGATTGCTGTTCGGACATTCTCAGCCTCTAATATCTGTAACCGGTACAGACGATGTATTGCCTATGAAATGATTATTAGCATGGTCAGAATCCCTACAATTTCTGAGAAGGCAGTAAACAATCTTTTCTGACCTAAAATTCAAACAAAAGGTCTCAAAGGAACTGAAGTATTTTGTCTTATTTAGTATATACCAGTTAAACAACTAATTGCTAGTATCGCCCACTTCTCTTTTTTACCTTTTTTGGAACACAAAAAGACATTAGTTATTGCAGCCGAAAGAGTTTAGGTATTGTTGCAGGTACTAGTCATTTGGTGGATTGAATTCAGAGTTACAGGAAATTAATAGAAAGATAGAAAAGGCACATTGCTCTGAGGGAGGCTTGGGTGTGAAGAGTGTCCAGCTGAGACAAGAGTATAAATTTGAACAGGAGTGGAGTAAATGAGACCAGATGCTAGGAACTTGAGAGCATATGCTTGAATTGTGGGTGTGCATCTTCAAAGTCATCTAGCAGAAGTCACAGGGATTTCAGTTAGGACTTTGACAGCAGAGGGATTTTTATCTATAAAATCAAGGCAGCATAAACAAAAACTGAGACCAGCAAATGGAATGTGGTTCAGGTCAAAATAAATTTATTCCTCAATTGTTAGGATTCAGGCAGGACAGTATTTCCATCGTTGTTTATTCCAGTGATCAGGATTGGCAAAGTTGGAGTAAGAGACCCTCGGTAACTCTGTCAGTTGGTTATTTCTTCTACACCAGGGAGGATACCAGCCAGAAACTCTAAAATATATGTAGAGAGAGCAGCAGCAAGTCTCTCCTCAAAAACTGAAATTATTTTTTAGTTTCTACCCACGGAATCAAATAAATTTGCAATGCCAACTTCACCATCCACTTATTTTCGCCTCTCTCATCTAGTTTCCTTAAACTTTCACTCATTTGAATTTTGACTTTGTATTATTACATTAGCCTGGCATTCTCCCTTCTTGACCTCTGAAAGTCTTATTTACTCATTAAAGGAATATTAAACATTATCTCATTTTAAAGCTTTACCAGAGCTGTTCATAATAATGAATCATGCCTTGCTCTGAACTTCCTTATTTTTTTTTTTTTTTTGAGTTGGAGTCTCACTCTGTCACCCAGACTGGAGTGCAGTGGCCGCTCCCGGCCACCGCAGCCTCCACCTGCTGGGCTCCGGCGATCCTTCCGCCTCAGCCTTCCAAGTAGCCGGAATTACAGGCATGCGCTACCACGCCCAGCTGATTTTTTGATTTATTGTAGAGATGAGGTCTCGCTGCCCGGGCGGGTCTCGAACCTGCGGGCTCAGGCATTCCACTCACCTCAAGCCTCCCAAAGGCGCGGGATTACAGGCTGAGCCACCGAGCCCGGCTCTGAACTTCCTTATTACTTTATCTCTAAGTAGTTCTTATTTTATGCTGTGGTTCAGGTTATTTCCATATTTGTCCTATTAGATTGCATGTTTAGAATGGGTAGGACTAATGTCTTAATTATCTTTCTACCTCCCTAGGAATAGCAGAGTGGTTTGCATATAGTAAGCACCAATAAATGTATATTTAACAAAATTACATAATATGTATACAGATTCTAAGCCTGACCCAATCACTTCTTGTCCTCAGGTTCCTTAGGCCATCTTGCCATCAGTAATTAATTTGCAAATTGGAGTGACAGTCTACTTTCACTGAATTTGTAGATTAATTTTAGAGTTTCGAAATTCATATAAGGAAGGACCAGGACAGACAGTCACTGACTCAATATATATTTATCAAACATTTAAAATTCGCCAAGCACACTTGGCATTATTAGTTACCAGAACTTGACAACTATCACACAGGAGAAAGCCACGTTTATCTTCTGATTTATAGCATAGACCAACCTCACATACAACCACATTGTTTGAATGATACTTTAAAAAATAGTTTAGAAATAAGAAGAATATAAAATTACAACTTATGTACAGTTAGAGGGAAAAATAGCAGCTAAAAGGATAAAATGGCAAGTTAAAGTAATACTAATCAAGAAAGTATAAGCAAATATATTCATGATAAAATAACCATGATAAGCATAAGAAAAACGTAGGTAATTTTGGCAAAGAACAGACTTTGTTCTGAGGTGATGGTCCCTGTTCAGCAGCCATCTTGCCTCAATTTTCTCTCTAGACTTAGGCTCACTTTAGGTAATCCAAAAAGAGAAGAGAGAACTCATGCTTTCCAAAGATGAAGAAAAAAATTGTTTTCTCAAAATTACCTGCTTTGGAAAACTCTTATTCTATAATAACCGTGTTCAATCTGGGTGATTCTAACCCTCCTTCCCATACCTCTAACCTTAAGAGATGGAGCAACTGATCTTTCCCAGCACAATAGCAGGAGCAGTCAGAATTATAAGAACTTGTTGCATGTGGAAAGAATAGTAATGAAAGCTGGGCTCGGTGGCTCAGCCTGTAATCCCGCGCCTTGGGGAGGCTGAGGTGAGTGGTTACCTGAGCCCGCAGGTTCGAGACCCACCTGGGCGGCAAGACGTCATCTCTACAATAAATCAAAAAATCAGCCGGGCGTGGTAGCTACTTGGCTACTTGGAAGCCTGAGGCGGAAGAAGCGCCAGAGCCCAGCAGGTCGAGGCTGCGATGGCCGGGAGCAGCCACTGCACTTCAGTCTGGGCGACAGAGTGAGACTCCAACTCAAAAAAAAACAAAAAACAAACCAAATAGTATTGAGGCCAAGCAAAGCAGAAAGATATATAGAGAGGTGTAGTATTGATGATATCTTTTGAATATCTTCGTCCAACCTTGTTCAAATTTAATTCAATTCCTTTACTTCCCAGTTATGCTGAGCTACTGTTTTTTTTTTTTTTTATCACTATGTTAGTTTGAGTTGAGATACACGCTTTCATCTGAAGAAATCCAGATAAACATGTTCTTTTAGTTTAATATTTGGCATATTCAGTTTGACCTCAAGTCATCCAGGATTCAGAGGCCAATTTAATTCTTGAATTTGCCATCTGGTTTAGGCTTCCACCTAAAGGTTATTTACAAGGATCTGATTGGTTCTGAGATCTTGGAGCCCTTATGAATATCGAACACTGATTTATCACAAGTCCTCTGGGTCAAGACTAAAACAGAACTTGATAAAGCACTCTTGATAAAACACACTTGATAGAGAAAAATCCTAAAGAGGTATACATCTGAAGAACCCACTATTTCTAGTCTGTATTGTTTCTCTCAAGCGTCTCTTGAAATCTCAACTAAATTAGTTTCTCTGCAAGGGAAAGAAGGAGTAATATTTTCATCTTGGTAAAAATACCATTAAACTCCATTTAGTTTTTAACAACAAGATTTTTAATATTATTCAGCTTTGAAAATGGACCAAAAATTTTTTTTCTTTGCTTTTGATATTATTTATCTTTTAAAAAATTTAACAATGTTCAGAACGATATGCAAAATACATATTTATATCATTTCTTCTCTTGCTTATTCTTTTTTCTTCTTTTATTTCTCTTTTCTTTCTCCCTTTCTTTTTTCTATATTTTTATAGTTTAATAATTTCATTGATGAATAATAACTGTACATATTTATGGGGTACGTGCATATTTTGATATATGCATACAATGTGTAATGATCAAATCAGAGTAACTAGGATATACAATACCTTAAGCATTTATACTTTCCTTATTCTGAAAATATACAAAGTCTTCTCTTCTAGGACGTATACAACAAATTATTGATAACTACAGTCATTCTACTATTCTATTGAACACCAAAACTTATTCTTTCTATTTAATTGTATTTTTGGACACATTAACAAACTGTCGTTCTTTTCTTTCTACTACCTTTCCCAGCTTCTGATAACCACTATTCTACTCTCTACCTCTATGAGATCTACTTTTTTAGCTCCACATATGAGTAAGAACATGCTATATTTGTCTTTCTGTGCTTGGTTTATTTCTATTGACATGTCTTTCAAGTTCATCCATGTTGCTGCAAATTACATGATTTTATTATTTTTATAGCTGAATAATATTCCATTGTGTATGTATATCACAGTTTCTTTATCCTTCATCTGTGGATGAATATCTACAGATGATATTGGTTACATATCTAGACTATTGTGATTGGTTACATATCTATTGTGAATAGCATTGCAATAAACATGAAAATACAGTTATCTATTTGGGGTACTGACTTCCTTTCTTTTGGATATATACCCATCAGTAAGGTTGCTGGATCATATGGTAGTTCTGTTTTTAATTTTTAAAGGGACTTCCATACTGTTTTCTGTAATAGCTATACTAATTTACATTCACACCAATGGTATATGAGTGTTCTCCTTTTTTTGCGTATGTGCCATCATTTGTTATTTTATTTATTTATTTATTTATTTATTTATTTTAAAGGTGTGGGGTACAATTCAGGATTAGGTATGCAAGTGGTCATTGTACAGGTAAAGTTTGGGCCTCCCTTTGGTCCCCATTTTGCCTGGTTTGAGATCAGGTACACTTATTGATGTTTTCTCCCCCCATTCCCCACCCAGCAATATCCTGCTGCTGCTAATCCCTTTCTTATAGTATTATGGTAAATGTTTATGGCCCACTTATGTGTTATAATGTGTGGTACTCTGTTCTTTGTTTTGATGATAGATCACTGAGTATGATAGACTCTAAGTCCATATAAGTTGTTGTAAAGTCCATATGTTTGTCCTTCTTTATAGCTGCATAATATTTCCTTGTGCATATGTACCACATTTTTTTAATCCAGTCCAGTTTTGATGGGCAGCATGGTTTGTTCCATGTTTTTGCTGTTGTGAAGAGTGCCACAATAAA
The DNA here is from genome assembly GCF_000164805.1 of Carlito syrichta. Taxonomy (NCBI): domain Eukaryota; kingdom Metazoa; phylum Chordata; class Mammalia; order Primates; family Tarsiidae; genus Carlito; species Carlito syrichta. The sequence continues at coordinate 92,974 of NW_007245919.1, forward strand.
CATGTGTGTGCAGGTATCTTTTTTGTAGAATGATTTGAGTTCCTCTGGGTATATTCCCAGTAGGGAATTGCTGGGTTAAATGAAAGGTCAATGTCTAGTTCTTTTAGAAATTGCCACACTTGTTGGGAGCCAGCTACGGAGGCCCACTGAGCATTAGGGATCAGGAAGGGCTGTTGACCCCAAGACCACTAGGATGCATTCAGGTGTTGACCCCATTTCCTCTCCCTTTTCTGCCTAGCACTACAGCCAGAAAAAACTCCTGCAAGCTCAAGCATATAACTCTGAGACCTGGACGAACACAAACTAACTTCAGAAGCTCATTGTTCCCATTTTTCCACAGACTGTGGTTTTGGTTTTCATACTACTTACAGCTCAAACTTGGTTCACATCGAGAAGCCTTAGTGTTGGCCACAGACTTTTTGTATGTGATCTTGAGATTATAGCAATATAAGTTTTAGAAAATAGGTTATAAAGATAAGTTTTTAGGTAGCCATTTTGTTATAAGAATGTTGTCAGCCTACTTCAGGTTGGGCCCACCCAGAACTTTGGACTGGACCACATTCCAAACATTCTGGGTTAGACCACCTCAGGTTGTAAGAGTGATTGTTTAAGTTTCAATAGGATTGTTTAGCTTGGTATTAATATAAATTAGCATAGAATGAAAATGGTTTATATGATAGGTTAGTCATAGATTAAGGTTAGCACTTGTAATGGTTTTTTTAGGTTATTGATTTTAGAAACATTGTGCTTTAGGAAGGTATTGTTTCATTACCTTTGAGGAACATTAACCAAGCATGAGGAACAGAAAGACAATTTTGGGTTTGTTCTTCCTCATGCCTGAAGGAACATCTGGTGGGTGGGGGACACACCTCATGCACCTGGCATTTTATTCACGTGAAAGACATGTGAGAATGACTTTGCAGAATTTGGGGATAAAAGCCCACTGTAAACCTTCAATACATGGCTTCTGCTCATCCTTGAACATAGTCCAGTCCCTTTCTTTCTCCCCAGTTCCTTTCTTTCTTCTTCCTAGTTGCATACTCCATCTCACCTCCTGGAACCTCTGAACCTTGCAGGAGCTGGACTCCCACACAGACTGTTTTCCATAGAGGTTGCACTAGTTTGCATTCCCACCAGCAGTGTAGAAGGCATTCTTTTTCTCTGCATCATCACCAGCATCTGTTGTTGTTTGTTTTATCAATGATGGCTATTTTTACTGGGATTAGATGGTATCTCAATGTGATTTTGATTGGCATTTCTAAGAGGATTAGAGAGACTGAGTGTTTTTTCATGTGTTTGCTGGTTGCCTGTATATATTCTTTGGGAAGTGTTTATTAATGTCTCTTGCCCACTTTTTAGAGGAGCTATTTGTTTTTGTCCTTTCAGCATGTTTGAGTTTTTGTAGATCCTGGATGTTCAGCCTTTGTCAGATATATAGTTGACAGATATTATTTCCCAGTCTGTGGACTGTCTCCCTGCTCTTTGATAGTTTCTTTGACTTTGCAAAAGTTTTTCAGTTTGATGAGGTCCCATTTGTCTATCTTATTTCTTATGCATGGGCACTTGGGGTTTTGATCAGGAATTGGTTTCCAGTTTCAATTTCCATTAGGGTGTCTCCTGTATTTTCTAAGATTCTTATGGTTTGAGCTTTTATGTTTAGGTCTTTGATCTATTTAGAGTTGATTTTTGTGTATGGTGATAAGTAAAGGTCCTGTTTCAATCTTCAGCATTGGGTCAGTCAGTTTTCCCAGCACTATTTACTGAATAGGTTCTCCTATCCCCAGTGGCTGTTGGTGGAGGCTTTGTTGAGATGAATTGGTTGAGAAATTGAGGTTTTGCTTCTGGAATCTCTATCCTGTTCCATTGGTCCATATGCCTATCTTTTTGTACCAATACCAGGCTGTTTTGTTTATTGTAGCCTTATAGTGAAGTTTAAAGTCTGGAAATGTGATACCTCCTTCTTTGTTTCTTTTGCTGAGAATTGTTTTGGCTATTTGTGGTCATTTATGTTTCCATATGAATTTTTGTGTTGTCATTTCTAGGTCTGGGAAGATTGATGTTGGTAATTTAATGGGTATTGCATTGAATATGTGATTGCCTTTGGTAGGATGGGCATCTTAACAATGTCCATTTATCCATGAGCATGGAATATTTTTTCATGTGTCTTCTTTGATTTTTTTAGTGGGGTTTTGTAGTTTTTATTATAAAAGTCTTTCACTTCTCTGGTTAGGAAGATGCTGAGGTATTTCATTTTTTTGTGGCTATTGGAAATGGGATTGTGTTTTTTGTTTGATTTTCTACCTTCTGGTTGTTGGTGTATAAGAATGCAACTGTCATTTGCACATTTGTTTTGTACCCCAAGATTTTGTCAAAGTCCTTTATCAGAGAAAGCAGGTTTTTGACATATTCTCTTGGGTTTTCTAGGTATAGGAGCATATTGTCTGCAAAGAGGGATAACTTAACTTCCTCTTTTCCTATTTGGATACCCCTGATTCCTTCTCTTATTGTATTGCTCTAGCTAGGACTTCCAAAATAATGTTGACCAAGAGGGGTGAGAATGGGCAGCCTTGTCTTGTTCTGCTTTTCAGAGGAAATGTTTCCAGTTTCTGTCTGTTTAGCAATGTGCTGGCAGTGGGTTTTTTGCAGATGGCACTTACTATTTTGAGATATATTCCTTCTATGCCTAGGAATTTGAAGGTTTTTATTAAGAGATGTGGGACTTTATCACAAGATTTTCCTGCATCTAATGATATTATCATGTGGTTCTTGTTTTTACATCAGTTGATGTATTTAATTACATTTATGGTCTTGTGGATATTTAACTAGCCCTTCATCCCAGGGATGAAACCTACGTGGTTATGGTGGATGATTTCTGAGACATGTTGTTTGATCTGATTTGCTAGAATCTTGTTGAATTTTTGCATCTAATTTCATTAGGGATATTGACCTATAATTCTCTTTTTTTGTTGAATGTTTACCTGGTTTGAGTATCAGTGTGATGTCAGCTAATAAAATTATTTGGGGAGAATTCTGTCTTTCTCAATTGCCTGGAATATTTTCAATATGATTGGTATCAGATCTTCCTTGTACATTTTGTAGAATTCCGCTTGGAAAGCCTTCTGGACCAGGGCTTTTTTTTAAGCAGTTTTTTTTTTTTAATTTATTTTTTATCATGGAGTCAGTTTCCTGGGTTGTTTTTGGTTTATTCAGTGGCTCAATATCTTCTTATTTCAATCTCGGGAGCTTGTGTGGTGTTAGAAAGTCCTTCCTTTCTTTTAAGTTATCAAGTTTGTTTCCATGCAGGTGTGCATAGTAGTCTCAGAAAACTTTTGTATTTCTTCAGGGTCAGTTGTGATTTGATGTTTTACATTTCTTATTGTGTTTATTTGGGCTTTCTCTCTCTTTTTCTTGGTTGGTCTGGCTAGGGGTCCATCAGACTTTTTTATTCTTTCAAAGAACCAGCTTTTTGTTTTGATGACTTTTTCCTATATTTTTGTATTTGATGTTCTGTATTTGGGCTTTTACTTTGCTGGTCTGGATTTTCCTGCTAAAGTTATAGTTTTGGTGGTCTTGTCTTTCCAGCTCCCATAGGTGATTTGTTAGGCTGTTAACCTGTGATCTTTCCATTTTCTTGATGTGTGCTTTTAGAGACAAAAATTCCCCTCTTACAACTACTGTCATGCCATCCCAGATTTTTTGGTAGGCTGTTTCCTCATTTTCATGTGTTTCCAGAAATCTTTAAATTTATGTTTTAATTTCCATGTTGACCCAGTAGTTGTTTAACATCATGCTGTTTAGTGTTCATGTCTTTACAGGTTTGTGGGGAATTTTGTTGGTATTGATATTTATTTTTACTCCACTGTGGTCTGAGAAGGTGCATGGCAGTATTTTGATCTTGTAAAATTTGTTTATGCTTGATTTATGGCTGAGAATGTGATAGATCTTGGAGTACATTCCATGTGGTGATGAGTAGAATGTATAATCTGTGGTTGTTAGGTGGAGTCTTCTGTAGGTATCTATTATGTCCATTTGTTTGAGCGTCAACTTGAGGTTCTGAATCTCTTTGTTAATTTTTTCCTCAATGATCTATCTAGGGTTGTTAGTGGGGTATTTCATTCCCCAGTTATTATAGTGATAGAGTCAATATCTTTTTTTAGTTTACTCAGTAGTTGCTTTATAAATGCTGCTGTTCTTGTGTTGGGTGCCTATATGTTTAGGATGGATATTTCTTATTGATGGATTGAAACTTTTATCATTATGTAGAGTCTTTCTGTGTCTTTTAAAGTTTTTGATAGCTTAAAGGTTGTTTTGTCTGATTTTAAGATTATGTCTCCTGCCTTCTTTTGTGATTCATTCACCTAGAAACTCATTTTTCATCCCCTAACTTTGAGTCCATGTGCGTCCCTTGTGGTGAGATGAGGTTCCTGGATACAGCAAATTATTGAGTCAAGGTTTTTTATCCAGTTTGCTAATCTGTGGCTTTTCAGTTGTTCATTTAGTCCATTCATATTCAGACTGATTATTGAAATGATGGTTTATCCCTATCATGAGGTTCTCATAATGTTTTTTATTTGTTTGTTTGTTTTCCTTTAGCTTTTGGGTTGATATATGTGTGTGTTTTCAAGCTTGCTGTCACAATGTATTTTCTGTCGCTTCTCTGTTCTGCTGTTCTCTTGGAAAGTGCATGGTCATGCTTTTTTTTCTTTCTTCTATGCTTAATACCCTTTTAAGTGTTTTCTGTAGAGCTGGTCTGGAAGCTGCGTAATCTCTTAGGGATTGGATGTCTGGGAATGATTTTAATTCTCCAAAGCTGATGAAGCTGAGCTTGGCTGGGTAGGACATTCTTGGTTGAAATTGTTTATCTTTGAATACTTTGAATATTGAACTCTAGCTTGTAATGTTTCTGCTGATAGGTCTGCTGCTATCCTGATTCGTTTTACCCAGAAGGTAGACTGACCTTTCTCTCTTGCTGCCTTTGGAATTTTTTTCTTTTGTGTCTACTTTGTGTAGGTGAATTATTATGTGTCTAGGGATTGGTCTTCTCATTTGCTGTCTTGCAGGGGTTCTCTGTATCTCTTGTGTTTGGATGGTCACATCTCTGGTGAGATGGGGAAAGTCTTGGATAACCTCCTGGAATACTTGCTCCAAGTTGTTCTCCATTTCCCTTTCTTCTGGGATACCAATCTGGTGTAGGTTCAGCCTCTTGATATAGTCACACATCTCCTGGAGGCTTTGTTCTTTCTTTCTGAGTTTTCTTTCTATGTTTTTTACAGATCAAGTTAATTCCATATTTTGTTCTTCAAGTTCTGAGATTCTTTCTTCTGCTTGTTTAATTCTGCTTTCCATGTTTGTCATCTTGCTATTTATTTCCAGGATGAAATTTTTAATGGCCAAAATCTCCGTTACAAGTTCTTTCAGTGTTGCACCTTGTCTTTCTTGAGTGTTTTTCACTCTTTCCATCCATTCCCTAATCCCTGTTGTATTCTGGGGTTGGTCATTGGTGACTCCCATTGTTGGTGCTCTGAGGTCTGATTTTTCAAGTGTTTTCTCTTTGTGACACTAAGAATTACCTGTGCTTGTCCATTGATTTTTTTTCCCTCTCATTTGCTTTCTTTTCTCTTTAGTTCTGTTACTCAGTGACAGTAGAACAGGCTTTCACTTTTGAGTTTGCTCAGCTCTCTATTCTTCCCTGATCAGGGCTCTGAATTTGTTCTATTTTGAAACAGGTTGTGGGTGTGAAGCTTTGCTCTCTTGTAGTTTTGAGAGTCAAATAAGGTGGAGGATGGGGAGCTAGGATTTAGAAACTACTTGCAAATCACAATGTTCACTGATTGTGGTATGGGTTCCCTGAAACTCACGCTCCACCACCACTCTATCTGATGATGCAGTGGGTACATGTGTGTACCCCCGAGTCCAATATACAGTAACAGTAATGAGAAGAGCAGATAAAAGTAGAATGAAATAAGATGACCAAAAATTAAAAAAAAACAAAAAAAAAACCAACAACAACAAAAAAATAAAACACAGAACAGGAGCAGAAACCAAAGCAAGAAAACATTTAAACACACACACACACACCAAAACAAACTGTAGTAACAACAAAGCAAAACAAAACAGAAAACAACAACAACTACAAAAAACAGGAAAACCAAACACACACATTCCCAATCCCAAATGAAAGGTGAAGATAAAGAAAAAAAAATTCAAATTGAACCCTCACACATGTATTCACACACATTAAACTAAAAAAGAGAACAGAAAAACAAAAACAAACAGAAGAAACTGAAAGATGAACACTCAATCTTTCACATACACACATAAACAGAAAACAAAAAAATTAAAGAAGAAAGAAAGAAAAATTTAAAAAAGAAGGAAAAAGGGGCAGGGGGATGTAGATCAAACCCTAACATACACATTCATGCCCCAAAGAAAAATATAAAAAAATCAGCAAACAAACAAACAACCACAAAAAACCCCTGTCCTCTTGTGGTACTTTCTGTAGTTGTTTCTCTCAGCTGCCCCTCTGCTGTCTCTTGCAGAGCTTTGGCCTTTTCACAATCTTCGGGGACTGGCCCAGGGAAGGAGTAGTGGGCAGTGGGGGTGGATGGAGTTTCAGTTCTTCCTTCCCACTCTAGTATGTTTAGGAGTATCACTTCCGGTGGAGAGGCATGGAATTGTCTCTTCCCCAGATAATAGTGGCGGGTGCCCCAGCCAGGCTTATCCTGGAGTGGAGTCCTCCTCTTGTAGCTGTTGTCCAGTTTTGTCCCTCTCAGTCGTGCCCAGTCATGTGGGTCTGACATTCAGAGGATTGCTGGAGAAGAGGGAATTGGGTCAGCTCTGGACTCACCAATGATCTCTTTGTCCTTCTTCATCCTTTGTCCTTTTCTGGCCTCACCCTTTGTCCTGAGTCTGAATCAGGGTAGAGAGTGTGGTGCCTGAGATTCAACACTTGTCCTGTCCTTCCAGAGTTTGTGCTTTCAGGATACTTCCTCTGGGTCATGATCAACTCCTGAGTAGGTAATCTGCCTGTCACAGAGATTGGATTGAGTCTGTCACTCAGTGGTGAGCAAGCTGGAGCAGTTTACTGCCCAGTTTTCAAGATTGTGGTAGGGTGTCTCTTTTGTCTTCTCCAGTGGAGCTCTACCTCTGGGCTCCCTCACTGTGCTCTTTCCATAGTTCTTGCTGCCAGTGTCCTACCAGGTACAGCAGTGGTGAAGCAGAGCCTGGAACCAGCAGTCTCTCCTGGCAGTTTCTTCCCTAGAGGGGCTTTGTTGATTTTTTTTTTAATGGTGCTCAGCTTCTGCACCCCAGGAAGTGCTAGGGACCAAGCAGAGCAGTTGCAGCACCGGCTGCTTCACTAGGAGATCCCTGGTCATTTGCTTCCAAGTCCCTACTCAGTCACTCATACCCACTTATCCAAAAACACATATGCAAAATCATCTATACACTCATTCACTCACTCACACTGGAACTTGCTTAGCTTGACTTGCTCTGCTGCCATCTTCCCGAGACTCCTTATTTATTTTTTTAAATAGCCATTTTAACTAGGGTGAGATGGTATTTTACTGTGGACTTGATTTGCATTTCCCTGATGATTAGTGATGTTGAACATTTTTTCACATACATGTTGGTCATTTGTAAGTCTTTTTTTTTGAGTTGGAGTCTCACTCTGTCACCCAGACTGGAGTGCAGTGGCTGCTCCCGGCCACCGCAGCCTCGACCTGCTGGGCTCTGGCGATCCTTCCGCCTCAGCCTTCCGAGTTGCTGGAACTACAGGCGCGCGCTATCACACCCGGCTGATTTTTTGATTTATTGTAGAGATGAGGTCTCGCTGCCCAGGCGGGTCTCGAACCCGCGGGCTCAGGCAATCCACTCACCTCAGCCTCCCAAGGGTGTGGGATTACAGGCTGAGTCACCGAGCCCGGCTTGTAAGTCTTCTTTTGAGAAATGTTTATTCAGTTTATTTGCCCATTTTTAAATTTGTTGGCCAGCCTCGGTGCCTCAGCCTGTAATTCTAGCACTTTGGGAGGCCAAGGCGAGCGAATTGCCTGAGCCCGTGGGTTCAAGACCCACCCGGGCAACTTGGTGAGACCTCATCTCTACCATAAATTCTGTAAATGCCTGTCGTTCTGGCTACTTGGAAGGCTGAGGCAGAAGGATCACCGGAGCCCAGCAGGTCAAGGCTGTGGTGGCCGGGAGCGTGCCACTGCCCTTCAGTCTGGGGTGACAGAATGAGACTCCAACTCAAAAATAAATAAGTAAATAAATAAATAAATTAATAAATTTGTTTCTTTTTGTTAAACTGTTGTTTGAGTTTCTTATATAGTCTGATTGCTAACTCCTTGTTGAAAGGATAGTTTGCAAATATTTTCTCCTATTCTGTAGATTGTCTCTTCACTCTGTTGATTGTTTTCTTTGCTGTGCAGAAACTTTTTAGCTTGGTGTAATCTCATTTGTCTATTTTGCTTTTGTTTTCTGTGTTTTTGAGGTCTTACACCCCAAAATATTTGCCCAAACCAATGTTATGTTGTGTCCTCCCAATATTTTCTTATGGTAGTTTCAGAATTTCATATCTTACACTTAAGTTTTTGATCACTTTGATTTTATTTTTCATATGAAAGTCTATTTTTTCTGAGATAAGGATAGTTATTTATACATGCCTTTAGTTTTTGTCTGCATAAAATATCTTTTTCTGTTCCTTCACTTTTAGTATCTTTACATGTGCAGTGTATCATTACATATGCAGTGAATTTATTGTAGTCAGCATATAGTTTTAAAAAAATCTATTCAGCTAACCTATACCTTTTAATTCAGAAATTTAAACCATTTACCTTCAATATTAGTGTTGATAAAGATTTATTTTTGCTATGTTGTTAATTATTTTGTATATCTTTTGTTCCTCTCTTATTGCTTATTTTTGTGATTTGGTGTCTTTTTGTAGTGATAATGTTTTTCTTTTCCTGTCTCATTGTGTATCTGCTCTTAGATGTTCATGTGTTTTCATGCTGGTAAACATTGTCCTTTCACTTTCAGATATAGGTCTCTATTAAGCATTTCTCATAGGGTTGATCTAGAGGTGGTGAAGTTCCGCAGTTTTTGTTTGTGAAAGATTACTCCTTCATTTCTAAAGAATAGCTTTGCTCGGCAGAGTGGTCTTGGCTGACTTTTTTTCCTTTTCTCTTAGCATTATGAACATACCATACCATTCTTATTTCTCCTGTAAAATTTTTGCTGAGAAATCTGCTGGTAGTGTAATATAGATTCCCTTTTATATAATTTGGCACCTTTCTTTTGTTGATTTTAGAATTGTCTTTGACTTTTTTAGCTTAACTACAATATACTTCAGAAAGGATTTTTGTATGTTGAATCTATTTGTGGATCTTTGAGCTTTATGTCTCTGAATGTCTATATTTCTTGCAAGACTTGGGAAGTTTTCAGCTATTATTTCATTAAACAGCCTTTTTATGGCTCGTTTCATTTCTTCTTCTTCTTCTCCCAAAATTTGAATATTTGTTCATTCAGTGGTGTCCCATACGTCAGGTAGATTTCTCTATTGTTTTTTATAGTGTTTTCTTTATTTTGATCTGACTGGGTCTTTTTTTTTTTTTAAGTTGGAGTCTTACTGGGTCACCCAGACTGGAGTGCAGTGGCCGCTCCCGGCCACCGCAGCCTCGACCTGCTGGGCTCCAGCGATCCTTCCGCCTCAGCCTTCTGAGCCCGGAAGACTGGGTTATTTCAAAAAACTTGTCTTACAGCTTGGAAATTCTTTCTTCTGTTTGGCCTAGTCCATTGTTGACCCTTCTGATAGTATTTTTAAAAATTTCATTCATAGCATTCTTTAGTTTCAAAACTTCTGTTCATGTTCTAAAATAATACCTATCTTTACACTGAATTTCTTAATTGGATTATTATTTTCATGCTTTCTCTTTGTTTATCAGTGCTGTAGCTGAGTTTTTTTTCCTCTCTCTCTTTAATTCAGTGGTAAGAAGGACTGAACTTCCTTGATATCATTATTTGAATTTCTTTTCAGTCATTTAATAGGTTTTCTTTTCTTTAGGGTCTATTACTATAGAATTCTTTTGATGCTTTGGAGGGGCTATGTTTTCTTATTTTGTCATTTTTCTTGTGTCTTTATCTTGATATGTGCACATCTGGTATAAATAATCATTTCTTTCAATTTTACAGAATAGGATTTGCAAGGATTTTTCCTGTCAATGTATCTATAATATTGGTTGGGAAGAGTGATCTTATTTTGTTTCTGGGTGGACATTTATTATGTAGAAACCTTATGGTTTATTTGATGGTAATCAACATTAGTGGTATCTGTGAGTTCCTTAGTGACTTAGGCTTTGATTGTTTATGGAGATTTTAGTGTAGCATAGCTGGTTATAGTGGCATCAAGTGGACTGATCCTCAAGCTTTGAGGATCAAAGTGGCACATGGAGGCACTGGCATTGTTGGCGATAGGCCCCAGGTAGCCAGTCTTTTGGCCTCTAGGCAGGGTGCATGGTCGCCAGTTTTTGTGGGAGTAGGCCAGATGTGCTGCTCCTCAGGTGTTAGGAGTGAGACACAGGGGGAGTGCAATCACCAGTGTAGGCAGCAGCAAGATATAAAGGCTACTCACCAGGACTCCAGGTGGACTGCATAGGCATGCAATGGTTCTGCTGCTGTATAAGTAACTTTCAGGAGCATATGCTTCAGTTCTCCTTGTCCAGGGGGCAGCCTTCCTGTTGTCCCAGGGTATAGGGCACTACATAGACTCAGATGTTAATGTGGCCTTGGTCCTGAAGCCCTTGGTTGGATATGGAGGGATGGTGGTGGAGCCTGGGGAAGTAGAGAGGCAGGAGCTATCAGGTCTTAGGTTAGGATGTAGTCTGATGTTAGCTCCATTCTTAAAATTATGCCATGCTTCATCAGCCTGGATCCTGGGAGTGAGAACCTGTAAAAATTCCCTTTCTGGAAGAATGCAGCTGTCTGGAAGTTCCCTACAGACTCAGAGCCTGTGGGGGCTCAGAGGCTTTACTGTAGCTAGGGCTGCAGATGTCTGTGGTGGGAATGTGGACTGCTGAGGATCTCTAACTTATTTCCTGCAATGGGAAGTCCTTTGAGCTGATCTAACCAGCTGCCTTACTTTCCTTTCTGTGCTGCAGTCTTTTTTTTTGAATTGGAGTCTCACTCTGTCGCCCAGACTGGAGTGCAGTGGCTGCTTCTGGCCACCGCAGCCTCGACCTGCTGGGCTCCGGCGATCCTTCCGCCTCAGCCTTCCAAGTAGCTGGAACTATGGGCACGCACTACCACGCCTGGCTAATTTTTTGATTTATTGCAGAGATGAGGTCTCGCTGCCCAGGTGGGTCTCGAACCCGCGGGCTCAGGCAATCCACTCACCTCAACCTCCCAAAGGCGCAGGATTACAGGCTGAGCCACCAAGTCTGACTTGTCTTAAGCCTCTGTATCTCAGAGGATCTCTGTTGCTCCCTTACTGGATATCAGCATTTTCTCTTAGGGGCTCTATTTGATGTATAATTATCTACTTGCTTCTTTGATTCTTCTTTGTGGAGGATGCAAGTGCTAAACACTTCTACTCAGTCACACTGATGATGTCTCTCCCCAAATAATGGATTTTGAATGCAATTGGGCAAGATAAAATTTCTAAAAACATCATAAATACAGAGATGCAAAGAGACTCACTGATGCTAAAATCCTATATTAGAGATTTGAAACTGTTATGGTCTTACTTGAAGAGGAATTAATAGATAGTAAATATTGAAAAGTAAAAAGAGCCAATGACTAGGAGGTATATAACCACACAAGAGAAAAACTGATCAGAAGTTGCAGAGTGGTAATCAGTAAGTTATGAAAATTTAGAACCAAAGTTGTTGGTTAAATATGTATATTTTCCAGACTGCTCTATCTCCAACAATTATAAAACTTTATCACTGGCACCAGGAGAAAATGATAAGAAAGACTTTGTCTCTCTTGCATTATAATCACTAAATTAATTTAAATTATATTAAAATGTAATTCTTACATAGAGTTACATCACAGCATACTCCACTAGAAAAATAATTTGTATAAGATAAATGATCAATGGCATATGAGACTCACAATTGATAACCAGAATCACAAGATCAATACTCCAAAACAAGAGAGGTTTACAGAAATTTTTCTATTTTCCAGGTGCAGGCTTCCTGTGGGCAGATAGAGTTCACCAAATATGTGCTTCTATATTTCTCAACTTCCTCTGTTGTTAAGACTACAGTCCAAGGAGATTTGCAGTAGATGCGTTTCTTCTATTTTTATTGCATTCTTTCATGCTGACCTAAAAACCCCACCAATACCAGATGGCATAACTAGAAAGACAGAGACGGGTTTTTGATTATATGATTACATAAAAAGTTTTTATTGTCTAATGCCACTGGAACATGAAGATTCATTTTTTACTCCAACCAAGACTGACTAATACAAGAAGGCAGAAAGCTCTCTTCTCAGATAGAAAATAATATATTTATGAGTCTTTTTGAAACAATGCTTTAGTGCCAAGGCCATGAAACTAAATGGAACCTATCATTACCAAGAGGTCAATGTTAAAAACTAGGAGAATATGCTAAGCCTAGAGGAAAATAACCACAATCATGAAGAACTTAGAAGGAAATCACAATGCAATAGCCAAGAGGAGTTTGATACTGACCTTGCTTGAGACTCTAAATACAGATTTGGACTTCAGGTACCTGAACACTTTGGTCTGGAGTTTTACCACAAGCTGCTATCTAATTGACTGAGGTATCTCATGTTTTGCTACTTCTTGTCTGGATGATTCTTAAATTCATCAGAATTCTTGAGAGATTCTGTCTTCTAGAATCAGATTGATTGGATTTGAATCCTGTCCCTTCCAAGCTGGATGACCCATTTTTTAATTGTTTTATAGCACTAGCACCTCTCTGTTTTACTTTGTTCATCTTTAACATGAGGACAATAATTATTCTTACCTCAAAGACTTGATTTGAGGATTAAATAAGATAACTATGCAAAATGCTTAAATCAGTTTGTCTAACACTAAAACAGTATGGGTTAATTCTCCTCATTTATTGTTATTTTTGCTCCAGTGTTCCTAAGATGCTGAGAGGTGGTATCTACTAGAAGCCCTAATATTATTCCTGGTCCTCAATTTAGACTATAATCTTTGGGATTTACATTTTAGATGAAAATTAGTATGGAGTTGATTATATCCTTTTTGGATTGGAAATTTAAATTTATGTGTTCTTTCTGTACATGTTCTACCCAAAACCTGCAATTTCGTTTGATTTAAAACATAATCTGTTTTTATAGCATTTAATATAAAAACTGAGAAGGATGGGGAGTATAGTTAGAGAATAAGTTATTGGAGGTAATATTTTTAGGATTATAATAGGTTTTTCCCTTCAAACTCTCATAAGAGGCATCTGTTCTGCTGTAATCAGTCAATACAGTACCATTGCCTGTTCTTTTCATGAAGACAGGATGCTGGTAATATTTATTCTTGTGGGAATGGGATGCTGGTTACACAGATGTGTTCACTTTGTGAAAAAATTTATAGACTGGACATTTATAATTTGTGTATTTTTTGTATGTACAGTATTTTATAATTCCTAAGAAGGCTTCCAAATGGAAATGTAGACTGGTGTTCTTTACATTACAGTGCTGACTTTCTGCTAGGTTAGAAACTTTATACATAGCTGCATACATGGTTTTGTGATTTGTATTATTACATTAATAAGCAGTTATTATTAATGCAGTAATCTTAAGTATTCAATTATTAAGAGGCTTTTTTTAGTTAAACATTATATTAGGTAAAATATAATTATTCTTAACAATACTTAGCTCTTTTGTTTACTTCTGAGTTTTTAACTTTGTTTGATTTTGCATTTAAAGACAATTTCTTATCACTTTATAGTTGTTACCATGGACTCAAATTTGCCCACCATAAGAAAAAAAAATCTCAGGAGATCCAAGATGGCCACAGAGGAGCCAAACTGTGCCACTCTCACTGAGCAAAACAGAAAGGACAAACCCAGCTGCTAGTAATCTCAGGCAGCTTGAACAGTTTTGTTCAGGTGAAGAATTATGTATCCTGCAGTACTCTCTTCAAGTGAATTGGAACCAAGAAGGAGAATCTGGATAGCTGACACTGGACCCGAGGCATCCATCCCCACAAGAAACTAGCTTCACTTTGGACCTGAAGCTTTGTCCTGTGTGTGAGAAGGGGGTAAATGCTCCTGACACAGGCTGGATTGGACCCCCTTCTCTCAGTCTCATACTGGTTGTTGGTCTCAAGTGGGGGGAAACCTGGAATGGGCATAGTGCATGTGGCCAGAGCCCACATGGAGCTGGGAACACACCTATGCTCTGAACACCTATGCCAGCCAGCCCCTAATTGTGCACTCTCCCACTGGCAGTGCCTGGAGGCCAGCTCCCAGGCTGGGAAAGCTACCCTCCTGGTCTCACTGACTTGGAACCTTCTACCAGTGTCTAGTGACCAACCTCCCCTCCAGACTAGGAAGGTTTTCCTGCCCGTCTCATGTGCCCAAAAGGCAGGTCCCTCCATGTCAGGGAATCTGCTGTTTTTTAATTGCTGACCATAGACTTGGATAGGAGAGAGAGACACACAAAAGACATCTGGAGGAATTGCTTCCTGCAGGGAATGCTTCTGGGCTATAAATAGTAAGCACCTACCAAGGGGCCTATCTCTCCAGCCAGGCCATGTATTGTGCTCCCAATGGGTGTCAGAAAGCTGTCTGGCTGATCTGACTATGGGAAAAACTCTGCAACAGAAAGTCAATTTGAGTGTGGAGCATCACCAAACAAGAGTCATGGAGCATAAACAATTACCCATCTTGCTCCCTGAGTGAACTATTTTGGATGACAGAAGAGGACCTAGGACAGCAAGACCTTATCTAATTGCAAAGTAACAAAACTAAAGAATAACAGTAAAAAGAAAAGAGTTGCTCCTCACAGATGAGGAAGAACTAGCAGAAAAGCACCAACTATACTCAAAACCTTAAAGAGACATCACCTAAAAATCCAGCTGTCAGCACCAAAACAATATAACTACCTGTTCCTGATGACAGTCACATAATTCAAATATTGGATGACTAAAATGGCTAAGGAAGACCATGAGAAGTTAAAAGCAAAGATCACCCAAACCAGTAAAAGTTGAGTTAGTCAATATAAGAAAGGTCCATTCTGAAATTCTGGAAATGAAGAATTCCCTCCTGGAATTTCAAAGCACAAGAACAAGCCTATGAAGCAGGATCAATTGGGCAATGGGAAAAAAAATCTCAGGACTTGAAGACCAAAATATTGAGCTAACGCAGTCTGACAAAACAAAAGAGAAAAGGCACAAAAAGAATGAACAAAACCTGTGAGAGATGTGGGACTATGTTAAGAAGCCAAATCCATGTTTGATTGGAATCCCTGAAAGAGGAAGGGAAACTAAAAACACCCTGTAGCTGGGCTCGGTGGCTCAGCCTGTAATCCCGTGCCTTTGGGAGGCTGAGATGAGTGGATTGCCTGAGTCCACGGGTTCGAGACCCGCCTGGGCAGTGAGACCTCATCTCTACAATAAATAATAATAAAAAAAAAATCAACTGGGCGTGGTAGCACATGCCTGTAATTCCGGCTACTTGGAAGGCTGAGGCGAAAGGATCGCTGGAGCCCAGCAGGTTGAGGCTGCGGTGGCCGGGAGCGGCCACTGCATTCCAGTCTGGGTGACAGAGTGAGACTCCAACTCAAAAACAAAACAAAACAAAAAAACAAACAAAAAAAACCCCGAAGAAAACCCTGATGAAGCCACTCCCCAAATTCTCCATATCTACTGAAGAAAGCCCTCCATGAAGCTGCACCCCCAAATTTTCTACCCAAGTGCAAAAGATTCAGAGAACCCCCGCAAGGTATTACCTGAGAAGACCATCCTAAAGACACATAGTAATCCAACTGTACAAAGTAGGCATGAAAGAAAAAAATCCTAAAGACACCTAGAAAGAAGAGAGTCAGACCACATACCAGAGATGACTCAGAATTGCAGCAGACGTCTCAGCAGAAAATCTTCAAGCCAGATGGGATTGGAGTACCATCTTTAATGTTCTCAAAGATAACCAATTTCAGCCAAGAATTTTCTATCCCACCAAGCCAAGCTTCTTAAGTTATGGAGAACCAAAATCTTTACTAGACATCCAAACCCTAAGATAATGTATCACCTACAGACCAGCCCTCAATGGAGGCTTAAGAAAGTCTTGAGCACAGAAATGAAAATAAACAAAAAACCATAACCAATAGTTCTACCCATCACAAAACAACAGGCAAGCACAGAGTTAATACAGCATACAGATTCATTCACAAAATTTATATATGTATATATGGAAACAAAGCAACCCCTTATGAGCCTTATGACAGGGATAAACTTTCACATCCAATTAACTTGAATGTGAATGGAGGTGAATGTGCCACTAAAAAGCCATAAAGTAGCAAATTGGACATAGAAACATGATTCACAATATTCTGCTGCCACCAGGAAACCCAACTCACTGCAAAAGACATCCATAGTCTCAAGGTAAAAGGATGGAAATTACCTTCAAGGTAAAGGTAAAACAAAAAAGAGGAATTCCTACAGAAATAGTCACATAGACCAGTGGAATGGAATAAAGATTCTGGAAATAAAAACATTGTCCATTAACCAACTCATCTTTAACAAAGTCATTAATAAACACTGGAGAAAGAAAACCATATTTAGCAAATGGTGCTGGGAAAATAGCTAGACACATGCACACGGATGAAACTGGATACCTACTTATCACCATATAAAAAATATTAACTCAAAATGGATCAAGGACTTGAATGTAAAACTTCAAACTATAGGAATCTTAGAAGAAAATATAGGGAATGCCCTTCTGTACATCAGAGTAGGCAATGAATTCATGACCAAATCCTCAAAAGCAAGTGCAGAAAATGTTAAAATAGATTAAAAAACTAAAGATTTTTCACAGCAAAAGAAAGTTTCATGAGGGTAAAGAGACAACCCATGGAATGGAAACATAATATTTTCAAGCAGTGCATCTCACAAAGGCCTAACATCCAGGATCTACAAGGAACTCAAACAAATTAAAAGGAAAACAACAAATAATTTCATTAAAAAGTGGTCAAGAAACATGAAAACCACTTCTCAAAGGATGACATACAATCATCCAAGAAACACATGAAAAAATGTCCAGTCTCATTAAATTATCAGAGGAATGCAAATAAAACTATAGGGAGATATTCCCTAACATAGGTAAGGATAGCTATCATTAATATGTCAAAAAACAACAGGTGCTGGTACAGCTGTGGAGAAGCTGAAACACTTTTACACTATTGGTGGGAATGTAAGCTAGTTCAACCTCTATGGAAAACATTGTCTCAAATAACTGGAAATTGAACCACCATAGGATCCAGCGGTACTTCTCATAGGAGTATACATAAATTACTCTACCAAAAAAACACCTGCTCATTCATGTTTATTGTAGCCCTATCTGCAATAGAAAAGACACAGCACCAACCCTACTGCCCATAAACTGAGCTAGATAAGGAAAATATGATACATATATACAATGGAATATTATACAGCCATAGAAAAGAACAAGATTATGGCTTTTGCAGCAACGTGAATGCAGCTGTAGCCTATCATACTAGTGAACTATCACAGAAACAAATAACTGAATGGTGCATGTTCTCACTCATAAGCAGGCCCTAATCACTAATCACACTAGCACAAGGGTGGAATCAGCAGTCACTGGGCACTGCTAGTGGGGGGGGCGAGGCAGGGTGAGGGGTACATGGAAATATAATGGATATCTGGTACACTATCAGGGGAGAATGGGACAGGTTTTAGGCGCATTATCCTCAAGATCCTTATAAAACCACAGATGCTATACTTTTTATTTTCGTCTCTTGCCTGAGTGCTCTGGCTAGGACTTCCAGTACTATATTGAATAGAAATAGTGAAAGTAGGCATACTTGCCTTGTTCCAGGACTGAGGGGATATGCATTCTATTTTTCTCTATTCAGGATGATAGTCTTTCAGTTTACCATATATAGCTTTTGTTATTTTGAGGAAGGTTCCCCTGGGCCTATTTTGCTGAAGGTATTTATGATGAAGTAATGCTGAATTTCATCAAATGCTTTTTTCTGCATCTATTGAAATGATCATATAATTTTGTTTTTATTTATGTTTAGATGGTGGATCACATTTATTAACTTGCATATGTTGAACTCTCCTCTCATTCCTGAGATAAAACCCACTTGATTGTGGTGGATCATTTTTTATGTGCTGTCGAAGTTAGTTTGCCAATTAAAGTCACATCTTTAAGGAAAACAAAACAAAACAAAAATTCAATTTAATAAAAAACAGACTTGAAAAGAAGAATAAACAACTTACCCAAATGAGAAGGAACCAGAAAAAAATAATCCTGGAAATAGAAAAAGCAGTTTTTCAACCACTTCCAAAGACCAAACTAACCCTCCAAAAATGTATCCCAGTCAAAATGAATTCTTTGACATTCTCAGAGATAGAATCAGAAGACTGATTATAAAATTGCTCAATGAAATTCAAAAGAAACTTGAAAGAAAACATAAGAAAAATTTTAAAAAGCAATTCAGTATGTGAATAAAAAATTCTCAAATATAGCACACACACACACACACACACACACACATACACACACCCTTCAAATATGTGCTGCCTTCAAAGACCCACTTATACACAAAGACTTATAGACTCAAGGTAAAGGAGTAGAAAATAATATTCCATGAAAATGGAAACAAAAAAGTGAGCAGATGTAGCTATTTTCATATCAGTTAAAACAGTTTAAATTAGCAACAATGAAAAAAGACAAAGACAGTTATTATATAATGATAATTGGATCAATTCAACAAGAAGATATAACAGCTTTAAATATATAAGCACTGAATGCCAGAGCTCCAAGCTTTGTAAAACAAATTCTACTAGACCTAAGAAAAGAAATAGACAAAAATACAATAATAGTGGGATACTTCAACATTCCACTGAAATCAATAGACAGATCATCAAGGCAAAAAGTCAAAAAATAAAGAATGGAATTAAACTGGACTCTAGATCTTATGGATCTAACAGATATCTACAGAACATTCCACCTCATAGCTACAGAATATACATTTTTTTCATTAGCACATGGAGGATTATCCAAGATAAACCATAAGATAGGCCTTGTATAAATCAAGTCTTAATACATTTTAAAAAATTTAAATTTCATCAAGCACCTTCTTGGACCACAGTGAAATAAAATGATATCAACTCAAAGAAGATCTCTTAAAAACAAACAACCTCATGGAAATTAAACAGTCTGATCCTGAATGATCTTTGGGTCAAAAATGAAACCAAGATGGAAATTAAAAAATTCTTCGAAATGAATGACACCAATGATACAAGTTATCAAAGTCTATGGGACACAGCAGAAGCTGTGCACAGAGAAAATATATAGTGCTTAAAGCCTACATTAAAATGACTGAAAGGTCACATATTAACAACCTAACATCACACCTGAAAGAAGTAGAAAAATATGAACAAATCAAATCCAAAACTAGCAGAAGAAAATAATGAGGATCAGATAAGAATGAAATGAATTTGAAACAAAAAATACAAAGGGTCAATGAAACAAACAACTCTTTCTTTGAAAAGATAAACAAAATTGATAGACCACTAGCCAGACTAATTGAGAAATGAATAGAGAAGATTCATATTAGCCCAATCAGAAGTGAAAATGGAGACATTACAACTGATACTATGGGAATATAAAAGATTATCCAAGATTATTATGCAAAAAACTAGACAACTAGAGGAAATGGGTAAATTCTTGGAAACATATAACCCCTTTACCTTGAATCAGGAAGAAATAGAAATCCAAAACATTCCAATGAGTAGCAAGATTGAATTAATAATTGAAAGTCTCCCCACAAAAAAAAGTTCAAGACCTCACAGCTGATTTCTGTCAGATTTTCAAAGGAGAACTGGTACCAATTTTACTGAAAATACTCCATTGAAAAGGAGAGAATTATTCCGAACTCATTCTGTGAAGCCAGTTTTGCCCTAATACCAAAGCAAGGAAAAGACAAAACAAAAAAATGAAAACTACAGACCAATATCCCTGATGAATATAGACCCCAAAATACTTAACATGTTTTATGTCATTTTTAATAAAGAAGATACATTGACTCATATATGTAGAGGAGTTCAATGTCTAATCTAAAGTAGTAAAACTTTTTTTTTTCCTCTAGGAAAGAGTTAGAGAATATTATGGTTACCACCCCACCTCCCCCACCGAGAAAGCTTTAAGTCTTCTAAAACATTTCGAAGTTATTCTATTTTACCTATCTGCATCTTTCTGCCAAATAAATATTAGGAAAATAACTGTTAATATCCTTAAGACTAAGTTCCATTCCAGTTGCTATAACAAAGTGTCATAACCTGGATAGCTTATAAACAATAGAAATTTCTCATAGTTCTAGAGGCTTGAAAGTCCAACACTAAAGCTCACACAGATTTGGTGTCTGATGATGGCCTATTTTCTCATAAATAGCGCCTTCTAATGTGTCCTCACATAGTGGAGGGTACAAGGCAGCTTTCTTAGGCCCCTTTTATAAGGGCACTAATCTCATCCATGAGAGCTTTACCCTCATATCTCATCACCTTCAGAAAGGCCTCACCTCCTAATACCATGAACTTGATTGTTAGTATTTCAACATATGAACTTTGGGAGGACACCTTCAGACCATAGCAATAACTGATCTAAATATTACACAATTTTCTAATTGTGATAGGTGTTAAAATAAATAGCTCTGCTATGAAATCAAGATTCTTAACATGAAGACTGTCAAGATTTCCTGTGTCTAACAT
This sequence comes from Carlito syrichta, assembly GCF_000164805.1. Classification (NCBI taxonomy): domain Eukaryota; kingdom Metazoa; phylum Chordata; class Mammalia; order Primates; family Tarsiidae; genus Carlito; species Carlito syrichta. The sequence continues at coordinate 113,912 of NW_007245919.1, forward strand.
TTACATTAAAAAACATTGTTTAAAATTTTTGTTTAAAATGTTACATGTATGTTGTACGTAGTGGGTATTTAACTTTTGCTCTATCAATGTAATACTCATATGAAGAGGGAAAACATGATATTTAGTAAATAAAATCTCCTCTTTACATAGTAGAAAGTCAGTTTGATTTGTATTTTAAAAATCTAAATTCAAGTTTAACCTCTTCCAAGTATCAGCTATGGGATGGGGTGAAAGGCAGAAAAGATGAAATATTCATGCCTCATGTGTCTCATGGTTAAATGTTGATGATTTTTTCTAACACACAGAATGGTCAGTAGAATCAAATGTAAAATTACATGAAGCATTTACTAAATTACAACGCTTTATAAAATATTATTCACTTGCTTATGATATAGATTAAAGAAACTGGAAAGAGTACAAGTCTTCACAATACTTTTCTGAGTAGGTTTTTCTGCAAAACATGATAGTGATAACATCTGAGTGAAAATATTGCTTTGGAATAAAAGAAGACACATTTCTAACTTTCTAGAAGACCAAGACTTTTGTATTGGAGTCGCTGTTTGAGCATGTCACTGATATATAACTAACCACTGAGAATAGTAAGTTGGCCACAGTTGAGCCACACAATTGTTTAAATTTTTTATCTTTGATACTGGTGGAAACCAACTTAGCATTCCATGAGGTGGTGCCACTTGTTCACTATTTTTTGGAAAAACTGTTGACATTAATCTAAGATTGACTTTCCTCACATCCTCTTACATCCTGCATTAATATTTTGCACTAACACAGTAATTAATTTGATGGCTTACTCACTCCTGCCAGTAGTTTGATTTTTTAAGCTGCTGGGGTCACACACCTAAGAATGTGGCTGGTGCAACACAAGGCAGCACGGTGGCAAAGATTTTCAAATTTCTAGACTACTAGTCATTAGGCTATGTTTATATACCAACAACCTCCCCATGTAAGTTGTTTTGCATGCTATGGATTGTTTAAACATTTATATCAGTAAGTAAGAAAAGAAAAGGTCTACGAATAAGCCCACAGATGGTTTTAGCTTAATGGCTCTATCATGGGATGCATCGTTAGTTTCATGCCTGTGCTACACAGAGAGCGCTGGCTTTACTGTGGGCATCTGGCTGGAAATTCCTTGGGGGTTTGTCACACACATAATCCAAGCATCCCAGCTGTGTTTTCAGTTCCCTGCTGTCTACTCTGGCATGGAAAGGTGCTCATGGGCCAGCCTAATCCTCTTGTCTCTATGAGCAGAGAGAGGAGGACTCTTAAATCCTAAAACCCTATTATCTGCATCAACACCATTATTTTATTGAAGTTGTTGGTTAAAGGTTTTTTTTCTCTTTAGCTTTGATTAATAAGAATTAGGATTATTGTAAAACTGAAGATACTTAATCCCAACTAAAAGTGTTGATATAATGAGGTAAACTATATAATGAAGTAGTAATTAAATAATGAGGCCATGACTAAATGCAATCACAGGCATTATTGTTGTTTTGTATTTTAGCTCACCAAATAGCAGCTCATGGTGGTTTCTAGCAATGCCTTTCTAATTTGCCATAAAAAGACAAATCTTCTTAGATTAAATGTTTATGAAGTATATCTGGGAGACTACTTAGGTTAAATGATCTCAACAATTCATTTAAGACTCTTCTGCAGCTTCTTGAATGCTGTAGGGATGTACGACAAAACAACGATGATAACAAAAAATGTATCTTTGCAACATGATGGACATATAAAACATACAAAAATGGGCAAAAGTGAAAAGAAGGCAAAATCAGATGAAATCTGATGAGATATGACTTTTGCCTTCTCGTAACTACAGATTGCTGATTTGGTACATATAAATCTGTGTATCAGATTTTCTGTGATACTTTTGAATTACAAACCACCCTAATACTTCAATGGCTTACATTAAAAAGCATTTATTTCTTTTTCACAGATCTGCAGGATAACTGAGACATCTCTTTTCCAGACACTGGGTACATTTAGGCACATTCAACATCTCTGTCATTATGAGATCCAGGCTGAAGGAACGCTGCTGACAAGGGTATAGTTTTCTCATGGCAGAAGGGAACAGATGAGAGGCCGAACCAAAATATGTAAGCATGTTTAAAGCCTTTGTCTGAATAAAGTGTATGTCACATCCCATCTCATTCTTTTGGTCAAAGCAAATTACATAATCGAGCTCAACATTTCCAGTGATGGGATGGAGAGAATGACTGTTTGTGGAATAAGAATCAAATCTACCCATAATTTATTTCCTGGGTAACAATTATTATTTTTTTTCTTCCTCCACAAAATATATTCACCCCTACTCCAGTGAAGACTTACTCCTCCCCTCCAGGTTTTATGCTTTTGCAGCATCAGACTTGGAGTCTAAAATTTTGTGATGATCTCTATACCATATATTCCCTCACCCTAACAGTCAATGGTGGAATATGATGTTATAATATTCACAAAGAAGAAGTTTCCCAGTCACCCATATCTGTCCCCAAAGCAAATGTCATAAATTTTAGATTTTCTTTCAGACAGCTACCTGACTGTGGAATCAGTTAAATGGGAAATTACACTCTTCCCAAAGAAGAGAGGCAAAAGCAAATATTTTGGACAATAATACGACCTACCTCAAATGATGAACTGGTTTGTAGCTGTGGAGCTCAGAGGGGGAAGGTTTTTCTAAGAGAAAACTACTTGTTTTAAAATACTCTCCTTTGTTTACTTGGATAATTCTCTCAGCACTATTCAGGGCATTTTTTTTTTTTTTAGTTCTAATTCCACATAAAGTTTGCTTTTCTAGAAAATTCCTTATAAAAAAGAGTTGGGAAGATGTAGAACTGTACAGTATAAATCACTTAACTTGAAGGTCACAGGTAGTTATTCTTTTATTACACAGAAGATGTAGAAGAGATTATTTTTAGTGAGGCAATCATATAAGATTCAGAATTACATTTAGGGTTGCAAAATTAGAGTTATTAGTTTCTTGTTGTGAAATTATAATTTTTAAATTTAATATTCTTACATTCCTGTGATTATTGGGAATGGAAAAGGAGAATAAAAACTAAATCGAATAATAAGTATGAAGATGTATATTTACTTGGATTTTACTATTTGCAATGCTTGTCGACACCATATAATGTTTCATCATTTTAAATAAAATATTAAAAGAGAAAGTGAGGAAAGTATAAATGTAAAAAGCAACAAAAAAATGCCTAGTAGCATTTTATGCATATAAAACTTGTTTAAAGAGGATTGTCTGGAGTTAAAAGGTAGGTTAATATGCCTCTTACTAGCAGCATTATGATTTAAAATAACAATCAAAAAGGTAAAATATATGACTAAGAAGTATTAAGTAAGCATAGCTACAATAAAATTTGATATAATTTTTGTTATTATAGGCTAAAGTTATTTTTATGCTAATGACTCTCCAAAGATGGTTATAAAAGAAGATAAATACAAACTGCTAGAAATACAAATGCTTTTCTATTTTATGATTTTTGTTTTACTCAGCTGATTTTCATTTATCTCTACACAGATGTTTTAACCTTTATAATGAGTCTGAATCAATTCAACAAGCGTTTATGTAGCCTTGACTATGGGTGAGACACCAGGAAGACAAAAGTGACCCTTTAATTTGGTGGTACAGTGATTCATTGTTGTTGCAGCTTGCTTTTGAAGAAATAATCTTACTCAGCTTCCAAGTTTAAAAACGTACTAATCAGTGTTATAATAAAGTAGTAGTAGTTCTAATAAATATTTTGACAACGCAAACATCAGCTTCTCTCCCTGACAGCCCACTGAAGTGCTTTTGGATCCAACATCATAAAATGGCACTGCTCAGAGAATGCCCTGTGGTAGCCTATCTATTTTATAACCTATTCAGCAGAAGTTGTTTCCAAGGCTGCTGGCCACTATGCATACGCTAACTCTGTGATTTGGCACAGCAGTGCTTCTATTTGACTTAATTTAAACATGTCTCTCTTCTCCAGCTATACCTTCCAGAGAAGGCTCAAGCCTTCACTGTCTAGCTCTGTCTAATACTACACAGAGCTTTGAGCTGGCGATTTGAACATACAGGTTGTAGTTCTGGGTTCATGATTATGTAGCTCATCTTACATTATTTTTAACCTATTAAAAGGAGTTTTTGACGTATATATCTTGCAGGTCTCCTTCAGCTTTATTTCATCCTCTCTGTATCACTCTTTTTTCAGTCTCTGCTGCAAAGTACAGAAGTCATTCAACTTCAGAATCAAAGAAGCTGGTTTTACTCCCTGCTCGCTTGGCGGGCATTGGTTTCCATTTCTATAAAGAAGACACAACAATGCCTTCATCTGAAGTCATTTGGAAGAGCAAAGTAGCTCAAGTCTGTATAGTACAATGCTTAAGACACTGTTTAGTATTGATCAGGTGATTTCCTTTCAGTCCCAAAGTGTCACAATCTCCTATTTCTTTTACTTGTCCCTGCTTTTCTCTCTGTCTGTTCTTTAGGCCTTCATGAAATGACATGGTTAAGTGTTCCCAGGACAGCAGAGACTTGAACTGATTGTGCTCTACAGAAGGGATTTGGGAAATGTCTCCATAGGCTTAGCTTGATGATGCGTACAACTGCCTTGGTGTTCCTAATTGTTATGCCAGGACAAAGCTTGTAGTTTTATATAACAATATGGTGGGGAGAGTTGCCACACTATGACACAGCTCTAACGATCCTGTCCTAGGTTTGCTGAGATACTCCCAAGATGGGTCTTCTATGTGGGAATGCAGCTCAGAGAGAAAAGCATTGTTGAAGCCAATGTATTAGCAAACTTCCGTCAGTCTCATTTCATCTGCTTATCACTAGTTCTATTATGTACTTAATAGATTTTCTTTAAAGTGATTTATCTAAATTATTCATGATTTTATTTACTTATTCAAGTAATCTATAAAATCATGTTTTTGGTGTGGCAATTATGTTGATTCTGGTGTACATAAAAAATAAGTATACAACCATTTGTCTTAGTCTGTTTGGGCTACTATACAAAAGTACCATAAAGTAGATAACTTATAAGTAAAACACATTTATTTCTCATGATTCTGAAGGTTGGGAAGTCCAAGACCAAGGCACCGAAAGAGTTCATGTCCAGTGAGAACTTCTTCCTCATAGATAGCATCTTCTGGCTGTGTCCTGACATGGTAGAAGGGACGAACAGGCACCTTTTTTTTTTTTTATAAGGGCACTAATCCCATTCGTGACAGCAGAACCCTCATGATCTAATTATATTCCAAAGTCCTCACCTTTTATTTCACCACATTGGGAATTAGGTTTCAACATAATACTTGTGGGAAGATACAAACTTTCAGACTACAGTGTTATTAAAAAATTAAAAAGCTAATGGTTTCACTTAAAACTATCTCAATCACCTTTGGGGAACATTGGCTTCTTTTTAGAGAGATTTGACTGCATGATGTCATCTCCTCATTGCTACCACTTTTCAGATTCTGGTAACTATCATCTACTCTCTACTCCCATGAGATGGATTGCTTTAGATGCCACATAGAAGTGAGAACACAAGATGTTTGTCTTTTTGTGCCTGGCTTATTTCACTTAGCATAAAGAGGATATATTCTGAAGAGGCAGTTTGACATTGTGTTTCAAAGTACAAACTCCGGAGCTGGACCACCAGGGTTTAAACACCAGCTGTCATTTGTTACTGTATGTATAAACTTAGGCAAGTTACTTGACATTCTTGAAGCTCAGTTTCTTTATTTTTAAAAATGGAGACAAAGGTAGTGTCATAAGACATTTGTGAGGATGAAATGAGTTAATATATGTAAAGCTTTTTGAAAAGTTTCTGGTACATAGTAACTATTAATGTTATTATTAATATAATTGTTCTCCTAAGAGAAAGAGATGGTTCAATTAAGCTCAGAGTTTCCCAGAACATTATCCAATGTGAAGACCAGAGTTTAGCTTTAACAGTTCAGCTACTATTTTATTAAAACATCAGAGTCAATATTTTGGGCTTTTTAAAAAAAGATAATTTGGCCTTATTTCATAAATATTGGACTGCTTCTAGCAAGACTTTATTCATTCTCTTTTATACTCCTGTAAAGTGCCAATAAAAATATTTTATATTCAAATCTTTTTTATTTATTGCTTTACAGTGTGCCTTACAACATTAAATCTATCAAGGCTTAAAAGTTTAAGTCAATAAAATACTGTGGATATTCCAACCACAACTTTTCAAAACATATAATTCAGAATGCACGATATTTTAATTTTTGGTGATACATTGAAAATGAAATTCCAAATTATATTATTCATACAGTAAATAAAGAGAGTATTAGCTTTTTAAAATTCTGGAATAAAGAAAAAAATTATTGTGTCCAGAGCTCTCAGTTAATTGTGTACATAAGTGCAATAAAGCAAATCATACTTTATTTTTTAAAGTTTTAAAGACAATAAATACAGTCCTCAGTGTGAAACAGATATGTACCCTCATTGGAATGCTCTGCTTTTATTGTGTGACTGCAATCAGAGTCCCTCGAGTGAGGGGAAAGTGATGTTTGCCATAGCCTGTTCTCCATAGGCGGTTGCTTGCTGAGATGAACCCTGAGGAGTATCAGCTTTTTCTATGCCCATTTTGAGGGTATGTGAAGGTCTGTTATGGGGAACTCATGAAGTAAGTGGTTCTTTATAACATTTATGTAATATCTTAGATGACAAAGGATAATACAATTAAAAAGAGAGGAAGAGAACAATACAGTCTCTCACCTTTAATCACCAAAAGTGTTCTCTTGTCTGCTAATGGTTCAAAGTGAGTCATCAATATGTGTCACCGGAAGACAAGAAGTAGCTGGAACAAGACTTTTGTTCTGAAGGCTCTGAGAAGAAACTTTATTAAATAAAATAGACAACATTGGTGTTGAAAGAGAACTTTTAGTTGAGAAATCAAAATACATGCATATAAGTACCTAAGTAATTTGCAAAAAATAATAGAATAAAAGATTTCACAAGGTAGATTTTACTCAAGGATAAAATGAATAACTTTTATTCATTTGGAGAAGGAAAGAGACTAGCCTCAGATGACTTTTTTTGAGGAAAGAAAAGCCAATGCTTAAGACAGGTATAGCAAAAAATCCAGGCATTACAAAGGCGAAAATAATTATAGAGGTACACAGAGAGGTAAGAAAACACGAGACAGTCAGTAACCCAGTTGCTTGTGATGGCTGATTTATGAAAGTAGGAAGTGGAAGTGAAGATCAAAAGATAAAATTTTGGGGGATTACATATGAAGAACAAAAAAATCCAAACTTCATTCTATCAGTCAGAGTGTAACTAAAAACTTTGGAGCAGAAGAATATGTAAAAGCCTATGCATGGTTATTTGATGGGAGCTTTTGGTAGTAGTGTTATGCATACATTTTCTTCTAATTTTGTACAGTATTTTCTGCAAGTCATTTTATAGTAACATGGGAAGAACACTAAGAAATTAAAATACAGGGCATATGAAAAATCTATATTGTAGATCATGTGTTGCTTAGGATGATTGACTGCTCTCTGCTGGAGGAGGCTAAACCTAGAATCCAGTTAACCTTTTGAATTAGCTATGGTATGCCTGCACTGAAGTTATCCCTATTATTGTATATGAACTTTAAGTAATTTTATGTTATAAAAGAGTTAAGAAGCAGTAGCCATCAGAAATAATATGTCAAATCGTTTTTTTAAAAGAGAATAAATTGTCATACGTGCAACCAACTGAATGTATTCCACTTGTAATAAATTAGGTGTTCCAAACAGGTTTTCTACCAAAACTTATTGAAAATAGCATTTTGTTGCTATGGTAACTGGAACAGCAATTGGAAAGTAGAACATTAAAGATGAGATGGGAAAGATAGACCAATAACTCATATTTAGCTAAATGGTGTTCATTTTTAATTTTCATAAATCCAGAAAGAAATTTAAAATTCTTATCAAGTGTTTAAAAATGAATAGATTTCTCTCTTAAAATCATACAGATTTAGAATGTTCAGTTGCATTTGCATCAGCTGTTTGTTATTTAATAAAATGAGTCAACTCTCCTTTTTTCTTTCTGAATCGTAAAAGTCTTTTTTAAAAAAGTCTTTTTTAGAGCTTTGATTACTTTTGGTAGATTCTGAACATTTATACCCTTAGCTCAGTATATAGCTATTTCTTGATTGCAACCCTAGCTTTCAAAGTGTGTTGTATGAATCTTAAAAGGTCCAGAGAATATCTCTAAGTTTTCTTTGAAAAGAAGTATGGTCATATGCCTACTTGATTTAGGTGATTTCTATGTCTTTTTGTTTTCACCTCAACACCACACTAGAAATGACAAATGTGGAGCACCAAAAATGAGCAAGCATAATTCAAAAAAATTAGAGCAATTTGATTAAGAAATATATTTTAAATCTCAATAATTTCTACATGGATTTAGATAAACATTTGAACAATAAGTGGCACATTTTCTATTTAGAAGATATCCTGGATAAAAATGTGGTTATATTAACATTTAGATAGATACAATTTTATTTTGTGTTGTAATTTATAGTCTTTTAAAAAATTTTAATTGAAGTCAACTTTTGTTGAATTTCTAGTGTTCAAGACACTGCTAGGCATTGGGAATAGAGGATATTTTATAACACAGTATTTGCTCTAAAAAGGATCGACATATCCACATAAAGAGATATAATATAACCAGCTAACTACCGGAGAAGAAATGTAGTGTGATTTTAAAATCAGAGAAAGAAATCGCGCTTTTTCTGGAAATTAAAAAAATAAGCATCATATAGGAAGTAAAAGTCAACTATAGGGTAAATATCAAAGTGTGAACTGGCACTGTTCTGGGCAAATTAAGACTTTGCCCCACAAAGCAGTGTGTATGGTCACCATATCCTTGGAAGACATTACTGGTTGAGAGGATATTACAGTCTGGAGGTAGAAAATCTAACTTCAGAATTTCTAACATTATTATCTAGGAATGTATATCTGAATTTTGGACTCATCTCCACTCTCAGAAAAGATACCTATAGCTAAAGGAAGTGATTTTGCAGAACATAAAGGGAGCCTAAACCTAAGATTCTGGAATGCAAGTAACATGAATTACCTTTGAAAGCTTCTCCCTTTCAGGTGAAAAGGGATACCCTTCAGTATTAGCAAAGGCGAGAAAAATTTGGGATGGTTCTTCTGCATCTTGGATGCCTTCTTCTCTGCTACAGGGGTAAGGAAGCGTGAGGAAAAAGAGACTATCCCTTCCTGTGCTGGTTGCAGTTCTTATTAGAGGTCTCTGTTACCGCCACTCCACCTTCTTTACTCTTAAGAAAAGAAAATAGAAAAGAAAAAGAGAATCTCCATAACCTGGTTGCCAGTGAAGATAAAAGACTCATTCATTCAAAGATTCATTCATTTTTGATAAATATTTGTCAAATAAGGTGTAGGTATTCTTCACCTACTACTTATTTATCAAAATTTATCCCAATTTTTCTACTTAGTGAACAACAGACACTGGAGACTCTTAAAAGGGAGAGGGATTGAGAGGCAAAAGTTGAAAAGCTACTTATTGGATACAGTGCTCACTCTTTGGATGGCAGGTTCAGTAGAAGCCCAGATCTCATGCTCACACATATACCCAGGTAAGAAATCTGCACAATTACTCCCTGAATCTAAAATTTAAAAAAAAAATCGTACCATCTAAATGACCTGTAGGTGGTTTATTTGATAAATAAACAGTTGGTGGAAAATAAAACCACCTACTGGTAGAAAATAAAACCAGCTCAGAAATTACAATTTAGTGGAGAGGGACAAGCATTGAAGAAGTACACCTGCAATTTTAACAGAACAAGAGCAATATGTGCTCAGTAAATGTTCATCAAATGAATAACAGATACAGTGATAGAAATAAACTGGGGAAGGATAAGCAGATCTGGACTTAGATGATATGGTCAGAGAAGGCATTTCTGCAGATTTTCACAGAGGCAGAAGGCCAGTATCTTCACTCCCTTTTATGATTGTCCTAAAGTTTCTCATCACCATGAAGTATTAGCTTGGGTTAGGGAAAGCAGTGTAGAGTCTGGGAAAAGACACCAGGGTTCTAGCAGCCCTTAAAATGTTATAATAAACCCTATTGAGTGACGTGGCTATTTGATAGTTTAGGGAGGACTGCTTTGGCAAGGTGGAAGAATTGACTGGGGTATCACCATATTGAAAACTACCTCTGTCCTCCCTTTTATTCCCTATGCAGTATTATTTCAGAAGTCTTTAGAGTCACACATTAATGTCTCAGTGAAGATGGGTCAATCTTGTGTGAGGAACTTTATATACCTTTTTGGAATTGTCATATTATATAATGTCATAAACATTTACCCATCTAAACCATTATTTCTGACTTTTTTTAGTATCAGATTAAATGACTCCTATCCACTCGAGAAGATAAGAAGTACTTGCAAAAAAACATTCATGATGATCTCTGAGCTCTCTGATGTTCTTTAAATTCTTAAAAATTAAGATTACTTTGTGAATGTTTGCGTCCACTCTTTGGAAAGAAGTATTATAGCATCAATTCCTTGTTGTAACATGGTCAATTTCTTTTTCCTTTCTTTTTTTGGCATAAGGGATTTGGCAATAGAAATGCACTTACCTTTATTATTTGTTTCTTTTTTGGATCAGGTTATTTTAAAGGAGTTTCTTTGGAATGCAGAATATTTATACTTTAATGCAGATAAATAATGTTTATTTTGAAATGTAATCTAAAGGATGAAGACACTTTTATGATGTTGATATCTAGGAGTTACCTGACAATGTGCTTCTTACTATTTCCCAAATTTCCATTTTCCTGTGCTGCACTGTGCACATACATTTGGCACATGAGCTATTTACGATTACAAACAGTGTATAAAAAAGTAGTGAAGTGACAGATGTACCTCCAGAAGGATATTTAAATTGATTTTTTTGTCCTAATACATTTTTCCCAAATTGTCTCTAACTTTATATGTCATCCCACATAATACAGTTTCTTGCTAGTATGGCTGGTGGTGGCACCTTCATTTTCTAGTCGCTTGATATATTTGGAGAAACATTTAATATTTATTAAGACCATAAAGGCATGTGTTACGTTTTTTAGGTCTTTATTCATCTTCTTTACATACTTTACCTTTTAGTAAAATGAAGCACTTTTATAGAACAAAATCTTAGTTTATCAAATATTCATTTATAGTTTTATGATCTCTTGCTTGGATTATCTTTTACTCAACTTGGCACTCAGTTTTATTCTGCTTTGTTTGGATTTTCCATTTACGTGGCATCTGTGATATATTGATCTATTACTCAAAGGACCATGGACATTTTTCCAAGACCCCTATTTTCTGAATAATTTGGAAATCAACTAAAAGAGTATGCCCATTCATGATAAATTACCATTTCTTTTTATAGAAAGAGAGAAAGGGAGGGAAGGAGGGTAGGAAGATGTTAGGTTTTTATAACTTTAGAGAAATAGAACTGTAAAGCTGAAAAGAATTTTAGAAATAATCTAGCCTGGTGATTCCCAACTTCTCTGAGTACGAAGCCTTATTTTTAATATGCATCTTTTATCAGGACCTCACATAATGCAATTGCTCTTTCAGTAAATTTTTCAAAATACATGAAAAAAGTTTTATGAATATAGTGACATTTTATAATTAAATTTACATTTTATTAGAACCATAGCACCTATATACATTTGGGAAATTAAGGCATATATACAGATATATGTCATTTTGTCTGAAGGCAACAAAGATTAAGATTTAAAAACTTGGGAAGTAATTGAGTATTTCTGCAACAGAATGCCATTCAGGTGGGAAGCACAGAACTCTTTCAACTCATTCTTTTTATGCTTTTAAAGTGCAAACAAAATAGGTGAGGAAATTTGCCCAAAATCATAACTGAAAATTTAGATTTATGTTTCTGTTAGTCAAAAAAATCTTTCCATATCATAATACCTCCCTCAATGAGGAGTTAATTCGTACCTAATAATTCAGACCAGATACTTGAAGCAAAGATAACTTTAATTTATACCTTTTTTCGTCTGATTATCTCAATTTTGTTTGGTTGTATTAACATATATTAAGATTAGATTTAGTAATTAAATCTAAGTTGGAATTTTAAAAGTATTGGTTCATGCTAGATTGATGACAATAATACCATATTGCATCGCTTCAAATTATTAAAGAAGCACTACAAAGAAATTTGAATTTACTGAGTTGATACTTAAACATTCACACATAATTCATATGATTCTTCAGATCAGACAGGTCATATTTCTAGCAATGGAGTTCTAGAAACATTTTAAACTAATTACTTGGATGATCAGAACATGTAACAGACTTAATAGTTATTACATTTAAACTTCAAGTTACAGGCAAACATGCTTCTGTAGTGTGCATAATTTTTCATTACGTTTCTGACACCAGTATGAACAACGGAACTTCTGTAGTTAGACTAAGACTAAGATTCCTCCTGGGAAGGAAAAGCGAACTGGCTCTTGAATGAGGTAGGTCGTGTGTTCTGCAGCACAGACACATTCTGGAAAGAACAAGTGCATCCCAGGGGAATTTTGCCAACTGTTTATCCTTACTTACATTTGAGCCAGTTATACATGCACACAGATGCCAAGGTGTCATCTGTATAATATTTGGAAGGAAAAACATTGGATTCAATGCTTTCTTCCTGGAAGTGATAACTAACAATTACCTAGAAGAAAAGAGAGAGAGAGAGAGAGAGAGAGAGAGAGAGAGAGAGAGAGAGAGAGAGAGAGAAGAGAGCGAGAAACTTACAATATTTATTTTCTTATGTCCTGGCAATATTATTAATGGTGCTTAGAAGAATCATTAACCATCATTAAATAAAATAGAATAAATACATTAGCTAATGTTAGATTTTGATAGCATCTCAAATATATTAATGTAAAGTTGTAAGTAATTTTAAACATTGTAACAAATCTCTTTTGAACCTGAGGCATCCATGAATAACTCCTGCTATGACTGAGGCAGCAGCCACCATATAGAGTTGTCCAACGGAGGAGCAACTGAGTGCAAATCAATGACTGGAACTGAGTCTTATTATCTCTCCAAGACTTCTTAACGGACATGTGAAACAGATGCTCACTAAGAACTGCAGACATTTGAAAGTGAACGGGGAGAGTGAAGGAGTAAGTGGTATATTTGGGATATACACATTCCTTAATGTACTATTAAGGGCCCTGATACCATTTTGAAAACATTAGGTTCCAGATATTGTTGCTCTATTAATGTTTCAGAGTCTTCAGAGAATCAGCAACCAACTCACTTCTGAGATTATTCTGGGGCCACTCTTGTTACTGAGACTACTTTATATTTTGGGGCTTGAAGAGATATATGCATTTTAGGTGTTGAATTGAGGTGGAACTCCTTAGCCTAACAAGTTTGAAGTTCTCCTTTAAAATCTTTTTTAAAAAACTGGACAGAGACCTTCAACTTGTGAGATCCCTCACTTCTGAATGCCAGTCACATGGTGTTGGTGCTCCTTAGCTTGAGCTAACTTGCTCCATGTGCAAACAATTCCTCGTGAAACCTTGGGTTTTCTTGATTTCTCTGGAGGGAGACTTTACAAGCAGTTCTTAAACATATCATTTTGTTTGTTTGATTTTGAACTAAAATATATTTGTCATCAGACAACGATTTGTCTCATATGACACATGCATATCTGTAAGGGGGAAAAGTGAATATCCGTTGTTAACAAAATGAATGAACATTTGTTGCTTTCCCGTAGCTCCTAATAACTTTATAAAATTTTTTTTTGCATTTTTAAATTTTTTTAAGTTTTAAAAATGTGGGGTACAATTCAGGGTTAGGTATACAAATGTTCATTATGCAGTTACCCTTGTTGATGAGATGTGACCCTCCTTCCCCTGACAGTTTCCCTCAACAGCCAATCCCATCCC
>NW_007245919.1:127888-130966 GCF_000164805.1 Carlito syrichta
CCCATCCCCCTTCCCCTGGCAGTTTCCCAAACTGCCAATCCCTTTCTTATAGTATGATAATTGTTTAAGGTTCACTTATGAATGAGAACATATGGTACTCTGTTTGTTTTTGCAATAGATCACTGAATATGATAGAGTCTAAATCCATCCAAGTTGCTGCAAAGACCATATGTTTATTCTTCTTTATGGCTGCATAATATTCCATTGTGTATATGTACCACATTTTAAAAAATCCAGTCCAGTTTTAATGGGAAGCATAGTTTTTTTAAAAATGTAATTCTGTTAAAAGTTTTAAATTTATATCCCCTACTACATTATATGGGGGGGGGGAAGCTATTTAAGAAAGATTTCTGGCAGTTTCCCACTACTGTCAATCCCTTTCTTATAGTATTATGATAATCGTTCAAGTTCTGCTTATGAGTGAGAATAGCTGCCAGGGGAGGGGGATGTGGGGTTGGCAGTTGAGGGAAACTGCCAGGGGAGGGAAGGGCACACCTCATCAACAAAGTTACCTACATAATGAATGTGTGTATATCTAATCCTGAATTCTACCCCACATCTTTAAAATAAAATAAAAAAATTAAAAAGAAAGACTTTCCCCAGTGCACTCCAGAGAAAATGTCTAGTACTATTCATATTCTATATTTAAAACTACCAAAATCATGCTTTTCAAATTTAGTAATGATCCATCCAGATGTTTTTTAATGATGGTGAAACAAAGAGAAAAGTTGTTCTTGTTGGCCTGTCCAGTTAAAACCACCATATCTAAAAAGAGACTATAATCATTTATTTCCCTGCAAAGTCAAGCAGCATCCAGAATAACTACTGAGCAGCCTCAGTTAATGAGTATGGCCACCTTAAACTCATGTAATTCTAGCTCAGTATTAAGAAACTACATTTTAAGAAGTGTGTGCAACCATACTGAGGATACAGTTATTACTATAATTTGTTTTTTCTGAAGTACTAAAACCATGGGACTCCTTCCTGCCAAAATGTCTTCAAGGACTTGCTGGCTTTTAGGCATCAGAAATATTTGGGCCATTCGAAGGTCTACTGATATGTGGGAAATTGTGCTTGTGTTGTAAGCCACTGATATTCCTTCCCAAAGAGGAGACTTTCCTCAATTGTTCTGGGCTACATGAGTAACTGAGAGTAGAGTGGCATGTAAAGGGAAGGGAGGTCCTATTCAGAAACATAGTTCTACAAGCATCTAGGGAAGTCACTCAGGTCATGAGTCAATGGAGATCATCACCCTCAATCTTGACTGCTGCTAGAGAATTCCAGCAAATATGCCTCCACGTGTTTTCTTAGTATCTAACCATGACACGAATTCACCCTTCCACTACAACGTTTATATGCACAGTTGTGATTTTCATGTATTTCTTTCTATACACTGGACTATGATCCCCTGGAAGGCGGCTCTCTGTCCATGGCCATACCCAGTGATATTTGACATGGTTTCAAGGACTGAGCTATACTTCGATTGCCTCCAGACTTAATAGCTTTCCATTTTCCATTCCAAGTCCCAGAAGTGTTTGTTATATGTGGACATGTAGCTAGTGGGGAAAGTCACAGAAATCTATACCCTCTACCTACAAAGTCCAGATGTATTAATTGTCCAAGACCTTGCAATAAATTAGTGTTTTTAAGGCTAATAAAAGGGAAAATAAGTTGATAGAGTAGACATAATTATAATTATTTTAGAACTCTACTTTCGTGAGTAAGGTGGATTTAATAAACTTTAAGGTCCTTCCAAGTGCTAAAATTTCTGATTCTGCAAGACTTGTTCTTACCATAGCAGTATTGACTTTCTTTTTCCAAGAAAATAATCCAACAAATGTTTAGAGTATACTTGTGACTTATAAAAACCAAAGACAGCAAGGAGTTGGAGTATACTTCAACAAATAATTTTATTGAATAAATTCTTGTGCATTTAAAGCAACATAATGGGAAAATACCAATTCTGCTGAAGGTCATTATGAGAACTTTCAGGGTTTATTTGGACAAGATATAGGTTAAAGCCTCATGAACTTCCTTCCAGTACTCAAGGAAACCGGATATAACAGTTATTGATTATAATAAAGAATAGATCAGGTTGCGAAAAAGTGCCTTTGTGGATTCTAAAATGAGCTTCACTTTTAATGGAAACCATAGGCCACCGATAGGTGGTTGCAAAGAAAAACATACTTTTTTTTTCGAGTCAGAGTCTCACTCTGTTGTCCAGGCTGGAGTGCATTGGCACCCTCACTGCAACCGCATCCTCGACCTGCTGGACTCAGACGATCCTTCCGCCTCAGCCTCCAAGTAGCTGTTAACTACAGATGTGCGCCACCACAACCGGCTAATTTTTTGCTTTACTGTAGAGACGAGGTCTGACCAATTTGCCCAGGCGGGTCTCAAACCCCCGGACTCAGGCAATTCTTTCGCCTCTGCCTCCCAACATGCGGGGATGACAGACGTGAGCCACCGCGCCCGGCCTAAATCCATACATCTTACATCCAGGAATTCCCAAGAATTCAGACTATGTATCTTGCGCTGATGGCTTTCTCTGGAGTTGCAAATATCGAGACCGAAATCAGTTATGAACACCATGCTTCAAATATTCCCTTCAGTTTGCTGCTGTGGCCATTTTTGCCAGACCTGCCCGGAAATATTTGCAGAACCTAGGTGGGGGAAAACCTGCCACATCATATAATCCACTGAAAAGGTTTGGCTCCCCCTCTGCCCATCCATCTTACACAGTGGCTAGGGCTCTGCAACTAGCAATACGCACGATCAAGCAATTTAGCGCACAGAGAGAAAAGCCCCACAGCTTGGCACTCCCGTGGACGTTCATCTTTGAGCAAACCAAAGGGATCCAACTTTTTGTCAGTTTAATAGCAAAGCCGTCACATTTTACAGAAACGAGCACCGAGTCTGTTAGCGAATGGAAAGAGGGGCGTTGGGGCAGAGGCGCAGAGGAGGTGGGGCTGCTGACTGTACTGTTTTCAAAGTGGCCCCCATTTTCAGGGAAGGGGCGGGGAGGCTCCGCACCGCTGGAGGGACGAAGTAGTTAAAGTGATGACTGGGGGGGGGGCA